>NW_023276981.1:0-32563 GCF_003668045.3 Cricetulus griseus | reverse complement strand
ACTTTCAGTAAAGCAGGAAATTTAAAATACTGTTCTGCCCTATATTGGCAAATTCATCAGTTGCCTTTGTCTGTATCCTGCATAAGAGTAAAATATCTTAAAATAATGTTCTATAGAAATATACACTTAGAATATTGTCAGTATCAAGTTTTCAGTTGCATACATGTATGTGATATTTTAGAATGCCATGACCTATGATGATGTGCATATTGACTTCACTTGGGAAGAGTGGACTTTGCTGGATACTTCTCAGAAGAATCTCTACATAGATGTTATGCTGGAGACCTTCAGGAACCTCACTGATATAGGTAAGACTGTACTTTACTTCATATTTTAAAATAATAGGTGTTATTGATGCTCCTCTTTAATTTTATTGAGAGAGAAAAAAGAATGTGGTAAATAAATTAGTAGAAGTTCTAAAGTTCACTGAAGACAGTAAATTAAGTTTTTCACATTTTTCAATAATAAATATATATTTTCCGGTACTACATTTTAGGATACTGTTGGGAAGACAATACTATTGAAGAACATTGCGCAAGTTCTAAAAGACATGAAAGGTAATTTTCCTTTACAAGCTCATAGAAATATGTCTCTGAAGAAATTGAAATGTGTCCTCAATTTTGAAACAGAAACAACAGTGTAATTAAGCACAGCTTAAATTGCACTGACGATTATTACATTCTCAAAAAACAATATAACTCAATATAACTCAATAGACACAGTAATCCTGTAAACTAAAGATGGATGCCCAATGTTGCAGAAAATCTTAGGTGACTGTCCAGGCACTCAGGTGTCTCCGTCATTTGTAAAGTCTAGGAAGTTGCCTGTAATGTATCTCCTGTTTACTTAGGTTGTAAAAATTCCTTCTTTGGTCTTGGAAGCAATTGAAGACTAAACAGTTATAGTTGCAGTTTTTCTTTAATTCTTAAAGAAATATACTAATAGAATTTAGGTAAAATTCAATCACAGTTATCAAAGTTAATCACAGTAAAATCCATAGATGCAGAGAGGCTAAGATAGATGAACTGTATTTGCAAAATAGTATTTAAGAAAGAATACAAAAAAAATACCTTAAGAGAAATTACCACTAGAAAAATTATACCATGAGAGCTATAGTGTAGAAATATAATTCCATTTATTTCTTATTACATATCACTTAAGTCTTGGTTGATGTGATAAGCATATCTCCATACGTTCAACTGAGAAAACACTTCATAGAAAATTTAGTTTTACTCATGAACTTGCTGTTACTTTTGTAAGTTTAGTGACTGGACCCTTATTGTCAAAAGCCAAGGGGCAGTTATTGCAGAATAACCTTAATCTCTCTAGCACATGTCTACAAGGAACAGAAAATGAAACTGAAATAAATGTGGAAGCCTCTTCATTATAAACTTCCTTTTCTAAGTATATCATGTATTAGTTAGGGTACAAGCCACATGACCAAAGGAATAAGGAGGATATAATATTCCACCCTCACAGAATATTTAAAAGACATGTAGTAGTCCCAATTTAAGCATACTTGTTGAATTTGATTTATGTGTACAATTATTTTATTTTCCTGCTTCATTGCTAATACACCAACAAATTCATGCTGCAGAAAAGTCCAATGAGTCTAGAACTGTGTACATACTGCTGTTTGTTCTAGGTCATTAGCAAACGTAATATGAATCAACATGTAGGAAAACTTCAAAATTCAATAATGGTGATAAAAATCTGAATCTTCCCAGTTCTCTTCAATATGTAAAAAATCAACTGTAAAATAGGGTTCTATATATTAGAAACATATAATAGAGGATTATACCTACATTGGTATCTTCAAAGATGAAAAACGACCTCTTCAAAGATGAAAAACAACACTTAATGTAGGGGAAAACATGAGTGTAAACCAGTGATAAGCCTGTAAGATCTCATTCTTCTGCACAATTGCAACAAATTATAACAACTTATACAGATATCAATATTCAACATTGTATTGAATGTGGTGAAACATTTACATGCCCATTTTCCTTGCAGGCATGAAGGAAGACAAACTGGGGAGAAGCCTTCTGTATATACACAATGTCTTAAAGCCTTTGCGTGTTACAGTCATATTCAAAGGCATAAAAGAACACATAGTGGAGAGAAACCCTATGAATGTAATCTATGTGGAAAAGATTTTGCTCATTATAGTTATCTTAAAACGCATAAAAGGACACACACTGGAGAGAAACCCCATAAGTGTAATCATTGTGGTAAAGCCTTTTCTCGGCACAGTCACCTTCAAACGCATGGAAGGAGACATACTGGAGAGAAACCCTATGAATGTAATCAGTGTGGTAAAGCCTTTTCTCAGCAAAGTACTCTTCAAATGCATAAAAGGACACACACTGGAGAGAAACCTTATGAATGTAATCAGTGCGGTAAAGCCTTTTCTCAGCAAAGTACTCTTCAAATGCATAAAAGGACACACACTGGAGAGAAACCCTATGAATGTGATCAGTGTGGTAAAGCCTTTTCTCATCTGAGTTCACTTCATGTGCATAAAAGGACACATACTGGAGAGAAACCCTATGAATGTAATCAGTGTGGTAAAGCCTTTGCCCCTTGCACTCAACTTCAAATTCATAAAAGGACACATACTGGAGAGAAACCTTATGAGTGTAATCAGTGTGGTAAAGCTTTTTCACAGAATGGTAGTCTTCAAATACATAAAAGGAGACATACTGGAGAGAAACCTTATGAATATAATCAGTGTGGTAAAGCTTTTTCACACCATGGTAGTCTTCAAATGCATAAAAGGAGACATACTGGAGAGAAACCCTCTGAATGTATTTAATGTGGTAAAGCCTTTGCTCAGCATTTTTCACTTCAAATGTATGAAGGAACACATAAAGGAAAAAAGCCTTATGAAGGAAATCAATGTGGTAAAATCTTCGCATTTCAAATTGTTTTTAAAGTGCATAAAAGAGCACATAATTGAGAGAAACCATATGAACCTTATCAATTCCATAAAGTCTTTGCTTGGCAAATTTATCTTCAGATACATAAAAGGAAACATAATAGGAAGAAACTCTAAGAATGGATTCAGTGTGCAAAGGCCTTTGTGTGTCAATGTTTTCTTCAAGACCATAAAATAACACATACTGTATAAAAACCATTTTAAGGTAATCAGTGTGCAAAAGGTTTTCCATATACCCAGGAGTCTTTGAAATCATTTCAAAAAAACATTCATCAGTGAAACTATAAATTTAGTCAGTTTGGTTTAATTTTGCATTTCATACAAGATCAAACTTTGTAGGCAATCACCCTGATGAAGCCTTTCCAAGTTTAAATCATTTTTGAGTACCTGAAAAAGATTGTGAGGGCTTCTCATTATCACGTATTTGGTGGAATATTAGCCACCACTCTCCCAGTCAATTACACAATCACATTTCTTTTGTAGCAGTAATTTCACAGTGTCAACAATCTGTGCAAACATTAGGATGTCCATTTTTATATTGTTGCTGCAGCACACTCATGGAAAAATGAGTTTATGAACTTATGAAGCCATATTTGTAGTGTAAAATGTCGAGGCAAGGAAACAACCCCCCATCCAGAAACCAGACCCAATGAGAGAAAGTCATTTTGGCCCTGAAGCTGGAGCTAAAGTAACACATCCTGAATCAAGCCAAATGGAATAAAAGGGACAGTGAAAGAAACAAACTTTGAGACTGAAATCAAAGAGAATGAAAACTGAGCATGAAAAGAAAAAAAAAAATCCCCAAGTAGGAATCCAGCCAATTTTAAAGATTTTTAAAGCTCAGTAATTGAAATTTTACCAAGTAACATGCTGAAAAATATTCTCCATGAAAAACATACGTTCCTAAGAAGACATATGTAAACTCTGTGCTTTTTCAGTTGGAATCTTGCATTTTCCACAATGGTAGTAGGAGCCACTTTCCTGGATTCCTCCCTCTCAAATGAATCTCGTCCATCATTTTCAGTCATGACCTTCTTTTGACAGAGTGAATGTGAAATTCCCTAGTGGAGTGAAGCAGAGAATCAACATACACCTCCGTTGGGAAACTCCCCTAGGGGAACAGAGTAGGAGAAAATCTTTTCACTGGTGAAGTAGCACAGTGCTACATTTCTGAATCAGTTTCCCCCAGAGTTGGGTGAAGCAGAAAAGTGACAGTTTGGGCTGGAGCTAAATAGAAATGGTTATAATTGCTTGGAAACTTCCTAGTGGAGAAGAGAAGAGAAGCAATGGACACTTCTGGTAGTAAAGTCTCTTAGCAGAGTGGAGCAAATCTCAGTTGTAACAGTTCTCTCTGAGAAAGGAGCAGGAGTGCTACATCCTGCACGGAGACCAACCCCCTTGAATACAACTTAAGGTATAGCCTGACTTCCTGACAGGCAGAATACCTTTTTCCTCACATCTGTGTGATTCCAGGATACCTTAACTTCACAGAAGCATGTGTAGCCTGACATTGGACACTTAGGGTAGATTTTTCTTCAGCGCCCTTGGTATGCAAAGATTCAGTAATAGCATGACTTCCCAAAAGTCATCATACCTTTCTCTTCAGAGATGCAGGTATACAGGCAATCTTCCCTTCACAGATGAAGGTATAGACTGACTTACGACATTAGGGGTAACATTACCTCCATAGCTGTGATTTTAAATGATAGTTTATCACTTTTAGGTTGATCCTTCTCTTCAAGTGCATTAATTAACTAGTTCAGGTGTAAAACTTATTAATTTGTATTATTTTCTCTCCTCTTTTTGTTATAATATCTACACCACCTTATAAAAAATTAATTTGGCCCTTGTTAACAGAGAGGTACAGAAGTATCATTAAAATTTGCATTGCACCTAAAGCAGGGGTCTAAAAACTGAAATCCCTAAGATGCAGAATGAGACAGAGAGTGGGAACTGATGTTAGAAGTCACTGCATTGGGGGTTCTATTTTGAAATATTTGAGGTGCATGCCAAAGAGTGCTATATCTGTAGCAAGTCAATTTAGTGAATTTTATTTTGTTGTCCTCATATTCCTTGTGTGGCTTTTGTTCATTTTGTACTTTTGTTTAATGATAGGTATTTTTCTGTTGAAATGTATATAATGTTACCTACCCATCATCTAAGGGGTACATTTTTTTAAATATCAGCTGTTCGTGATCATATTTTTCAAATAATTATTTGTCTGAAAGGGTGGTGGTTTGTTGTTCCTGATTACGTTTTCCATATTTTCACAAATACATTTCAGATTTTCATATTTATTAAGCAGCCTGGCTCAGGTGTCAGTAATGATGAGGGATACATTTGAATTCATGGTCCTCATTCATCTGTTGCTTGAGTACAAGTACAAGTGTAGATGATATACTCCCAATTGAGGAATGTTAATGTTAAACTGATCAATAGAAGATAATTTAAGAAATATTAAATACCTCATGTGTGTATTCAAAAGTGTGTTTTCTTATATCTGGTAGAGATGTTGGTTCTGGGAATAAAAACCTGTGCTTGTGAATGAGCTTTCAGTGTTTTAATTACTGAGCCTTCGATTCATCCACATGAATATGTCATTCATAGCAATAAGTGTGATTGGCTGATATAACTTCTTCTTTATCTCAAACCTGATGCCTTGGAATACATATATGATTGATTGCATCAGAAACTAACTGAGACCTGTTGCTTATGAAATTTTCCAGGCACACATATCCACAAATTGAGGCAAAAGTACAAAATAAATTATCATGAGAGAAGCTGACAATAAAATTCTTTAAAAAGATGGTTGACCAACCAAAACCACAATAGTGAGTTTGTCTCCCATGTGGTAAATAGGCATGAATAGGTTAACATAAGCTCACATGTCAGATATACACCTGCTTGAGTTTATACCTCCTTTGAAGAGAGAATAGGAATTTGCAGGCATGAAGTGTCTCTTGTTTGAATGAGCTTATATTCTCCTTCTCTGATACCTGCAAACATTCAGTATAGAGCTCAGAATGGTGGTGACTAGAGATGACATGGAGTTGTGAGGAGATCCTGACACTTGAAGTCTGAGGCTTAGAACATAAGGTATTTACAAAGAGATGTGGAGATTGGAAGAAATTTTAGGGAGGGAGCTTGGTGTTTGGAAGCACAAGGATCAAATGCCCGAGAGCTTTCTTCAGTTGTAACTGAGGACAAGTTGGCATAAACTGTAGTCTGTTTCCACCCAGCTGTGTTGGGTCAGCATCCTCCACTCCTTCCACTCTTTAATTTTTGGCAACTCATGTTGTTGTCAGTGACAGTACCCTGCAACATTAGGATGGTAATGTTCCTCAGTCACCACTGCAGCAATCCCTTGTACCTGCCTGACTCACATGAATCAGGTTATTCTAAGTGACATTTATATCACCCAGTTTAAGTAACATCTAGTGAAAGCATAGGCACCATGAAATTCTAAATTTCCTGGGAATTTCATTGTGGGAAATGCCTGATCCCAGCAGATGAGAATCTCTCTACTGAAGCAATATCCATGACTTATCTAACCATCTTGATGGAGAGATGGGAACTGACGTTCTTGGGAGGCTTTTAGAAATGGGATAACCTTTAATATATGTCTTAGTTATACTACTTAATTGTTCATATCTATTGCCTCCTATCCAAGCCTGTTGGGACCCAAGGATGGATTAATTACCTTATTTCGTCATCACTGTTCCAAATAGTATCAGAGAGGTATCAGAAACCCACTAGGTTTCTATCCAAAATAGCATATTCAATTCTGAAACCATAACACAACAAGCAGAAATGGACTCAGCAGACCTTATTCAAATGTTTGTACATACTTAACAGAAAGAAGGGAAAAAGGGGGAAAAAGAGGGAAATGTATACAATGTAATTTAAATAAAATGTATAACAACAAATGTTTAATAAAAATGTGGTTAGAGAGTGAGCTTAACAATTAAGAACACAGGTATTGTTGTATTGGAAAGACGTTATATTACTAGAAATCATGGTTCCTCTCCATCTCATGTAACTTCAGTTCCAAGGAAACTTATTCCCTCTTCTGGCCTCTGCTGGTACTGCACATATCCAAATATCAGAAACCGCATATACATGAAATAAACTTTAAAAATAAAATTCTTTCTGGCCCTTCATAGAAGCAGATGTGGCCTTCCTCTGAGCCAGCATGCTCAGAGACAAAGAATCCTTATTCTGAGGGAAGAATACCTCAGAATAGCTATTCATTTAATTGTGCATAAGTGTTTTTTTGTATTTGAGCTCTATCTGCTTTTATGTGAGACTCCAGTTTTCAGATGGAATAAGAGGCCCTCCACAAATTCACAAGATGAGAAATCCTCCTGACTTTGTGTTTTCAATGTGTTGGAAGAATATGTGTGGAACAATGGGCACATAGGAAATCTGGTTCATTTGTCAACCTCTGATATGTCTCAAATCTCTCAGCCATAATCTGTAAATATTTCTGAGAGTGTAAAATCATGCACTTAATAAAAGATGATCACATTTGTCTTCCCTGTATCTATGTGGGTGAAATGAGAGAAGCAACTCCAAATAGATGTGTTCTGACCTCCACACATGTGCTGTTTTCCTTATGCCCACAATCGCAGAAATAGAAACACATAAACATCAGACAAACAAATACGCACATACACACCAGACACACACACACACACACACACACAAACACACACACACACACACACGGAGTAAGTAGGAGAAACAAATAGGGATTTAACAAATCTAAACACAAAAATATCTGCTTAACATTGAAAACTAGTCTTACCAGAAACACAGGAAAACTCTCTTTTCAGAGAAGAGATGTTAGGAGCCTTAGGACACTATTAGGTTTCTTTCTTTTGATTTCTTATTTTGGTGGGAAGTTTTGAGACAGTGATTCTCTGTGGTTTTGGTTTCTTTACTCAAAATATCTGTAGCCCTATTATATACAGGTATACATTCGTTGAGAAAGAAATAAGAGAAACACCACCCTTTACAATTGCCACAAACAACATAAAATACCTTGGAGTAACACTAACCAAAAAAGGGAAAGTCCTGTACAGTAGGAATTTTGATTTTCTAAAGGAAGAAATCAAATGAGATACCAGAAAATGGAAAGATATCCCATGTTCTTGGATAGGTAGGATCAACATAGTAAAAATGGCAATCTTGCCAAAAGCAATCTACAGATTCAATGCAATCCCCATCAAATTCCCAGCAAGCTTTTTCAGAAACCTTGATAGTACAATTCTAAACTTTACATGGAGAACCAAAAGACCCAGGATAGCGAAAACAACACTGTACAATAAAGAAACTTCTGGAGGCATCACCATGCCTGGCGTCAAACTATTACAGTGCTATAGTTCTGAAAATAGATTGGTATCCGCACAAAAAATGCCAGGTAGAACAATGGGATCGAGTTGAAACCCCTGATATTAACCCACACAGCTACAAACACCTGATTTTCCTCAAATAAGCTAAATATATATGATGGAATAAAGAAAGCATCTTTAACAAATGGTGCTGACACTACTGGTATGCAGAAGACTGCAGATGAATCCATGTCTATCACCATGCACAAAACGTACGTCCAAATGGATCAAAGACCTCAACATAAATCTAGCCACACTGAACGTATTAGAAGACAAAGTGGCAAATATCCTTGAACGAACTGGTACAGGAGACTGCTTCCTGAACACTACACCAGTAGCAAAGACATTGAGATCAACAATTAATGAATGGGACCTCCTGAAACTGAGAAGCTTCTGTAAGGCAAAGGAAACAGTCAGCAAGACAAAATGGCAGCTCACAGACTGGGAAAAGATATTCACCAACCCCATATCTGACAGTTGGCTGATTTCCAAAATATAGAAAGAACTCAAGAAGGTAGTCTCCAAAACACCAAGCAATCCAAATAAAAAGTGGGGTACAGAACTAAATAGACAGTTCTCAATAAAGGAATCTAAAATGACTGAAAGACACACATAAAGTGTTCAACATCCTTAGCCATCAGAGAAATTCATATCCTGTCAGAACGGTTAAAATGAAAATCACCAATGACAATTTACGCTGGAGAGGATGTGGAGAAAGGGGAACACTCCTCCTCTGGTGGTGGGAGTGCCAACTTGTGCAGCCACTTTTTAAATCAGTACGGTGACTCCACAAGAAAATGGGAATCAGTCTACCAAAAAATCCAGCAATTCCACTATTGAGCATATACCCAAAAGATGCACATTCATACAACAAAGACATCTGTTCAACGATGTTCATTGCAGCACAATTTGTAATAGCCAAAAACTGGAAGCAGCCTAGATGCCCCTCAACTCAAGAATGGATAGGGAAAATGCAGTACATTTAAACAATGGATTACTACTCAGTGGGAAAACAAAACAAAACAAAACAATGTAATCCTGAAATTTGCAGGAAAATGGATGGAAATATTAGAAACCATTCTGAGGGAGGTAATCCAATCACAAAAAGACAAATATGTTATGTACACACTCATATGTGGATTTTAGACATAGGGTAAAAATTACCAGCCTACAATCCACACTTCCAGAGAAGCTAGTAAACTAGGAGGAACCTAAGAGAGACATACATGGTTCCCTGGAGAAGGGGAAAGCGACAAGATCTTCTGAGCAAATTGGGAGTGGAGAGGGAGCCATCAGAATGAGAATGGTAGAAGCAGAGGGGTGAGGAGGACTTGAGGCAGCAGGAAGTTTGAGTTGGGGGAAGAGGAGAGGAGAGAAAGATAAGAGATACCATAATACAGGGAGCCATTATAGGTTTAAAGAGAAATCAGGCACTAGGGAAATATCTGTACATCTACAAAGATTACACTCAGGTACAGACTAAGCTACAGAGTACAGTCTACATTTAATGCCCTCCCCTGATAATGAAATTGATGCCTGATTTATATGCTATCCTAGAGCCTTCACTGAGAAGCTGGTGGAAGTAGAAGCAGACACCCACTGCTAAAAAATGAACTGAACAGGAATCCAGTTTCTTAGAAGGAGGAATGATGAGCAAAATCGTCAAGAATATCATAATGGTGAAACCCACAGAAACAGCTGACTTGAAGTAGCTGGAGCTCTTGGACCCCAGTATTGAACCGATCCAGAACCCATGAATGTGGGTGTCATTGACGAGGCCTCAGAAATCTATGTGGCCTCTTGTAGTAGATCAGTACTTATCCCTACCATAGGAATGGACTTTGGGAGCACATTCCACATAGGGAGATACTCCCTCAGCTTAGACTACCAGGGAGGGCCTAGACTGTATCTCAAAGGATATGACAGACTCTGAAGACCACCCTGGGGAGCAGAGATGGTATGGGAGAGTTAGGGCAGTAGTGGGGAGGCAGGGGAGGGAGAGGAAACTGGGATTGACATGTAAAACAATCTTGTTTCTAAATTGAATAAAAATGGATACAGAAAAAGATAAAAAGTAAAACAATTAATGTAGCAAAATGTATGAATGAAACACCAGGAAACCTTAGAACTTCACAAATAATGGGCTGGAGAGATGGCTCAGAGGTTAAGAGCACTGAGTGCCCTTTCAGAGGTCCTGAGTTCAATTCCCAGCAACCACATGGTGGCTCACAACCATCCTTTATGAGATCTGGTGCCCTCTTCTGGTGTGAAGATATACATGGAGAACTTCACAAACAAGCACATAAAACATAAGGTTGTCTCCATTTTGGGAACTACAGCATCTGGGATATATCTAAGTGGTCATCAATAAGCTAGAATGGCATAATGATGCATTTACTTACATATGTACTGGACTGAAGACATAGTCAGTTACACTGGTGCAGCAGAATAAAAAATATTTAAAGCCAGAGAGACTTGTGTCTTCTATCTAACTCCAGGAGGAAATATTGTGAGGTGATGAGTGTGGTCAGTTTAGAATTTGAAGAGGTAATAGATTGTGACAGACACATCATAAGTGTTTCCTGGCAACTGAGACAGAAATCTCTCTTCCCATATCATGGGCCCAAGATACAGGGAGCACCTGAGATTCAGGTTTGCACTTAAGGATTTTAATATCCTAAGTTATGTGCCATTTTACAACTTCTACTGTCACCATACAATGGAGTTGATTCTCCAACTGAGCTTATGACAAAAGGTTTGGGCATTTCCAACCAACTGGAACCATTCAACAACAACAGGGTACCTAATCTCACTAAATATAGTCTGTGAAGGACCTACTCCAATTATTTTATCAGTATATTTTCTCTCCCCTAAAAAGTAAACCCTATTGTGTATTCTCCATTTAGTTCTTTACCCCACTTTTTATTTGGTGTTTTGGAGACTAGTTTCTTCAGTTCTTTGTATATTTTAGAAATAAGCAATGGGCTACACATGGGGTTGGTCAAGATCTTTTCCGATTATGTCAGATGCTGCCTGTCTTGTCTTGTTCACTCTATCTTTTGCCTTACAAAATCTTCTCAGGTTCAGGAGGTCCCATTGCTGAATTATTGATCTGAGTGTCTGTGCTACTGTTATGTTCAAGAAGTGGTCTACTATATAAATTCATTCAAAACTACCTCCCAATTACTCTGCTAAGAGGTTGGTGTGGCTAGATTTATATTGAAGTCTTTGATACAAAGGAATTGTAGTTTGGTCAATAGTAGAGTCTTAAATGGCTAAAAGACACTAAATATCCATTGCCATCTGGGAAATGTAAATCACAAATTGGAGGTATCATCTTAAGCTTCCCAGAATGGCTACAGAAATAAACACCAAGTCTAGTTTATGCTGGAGAAAGGGAATGCCACTCTGTTGCTGCTGGGAGTGAAAACTAGTACAACCATTTTGGCAGTCAGTATGGCTGTTTTTCTGCATATTGGTTATCAGTCTACTTCATCATCTAGCAATTCCACTCTTTAGCATATACTTAAAGATGTACATTTATTCAACATGGTCATCTGTACAGCCATGTTCATAAGAGCAGTATTTGTAACAGCAAGAACCAGGAAACAACAAAGATGTTTCTTCACAAAAAAATGGATAAAGAAAATGGGATACAATTAATCAATGGAGTAGTACTCAATGGAAAACAATGAAACAAATGGATGGAACTAGAAGAAAGCATCCTGAATTAGGTAACCCATACATCCAAAGACAAACATGGTATGTAGTCCGTAATATATGGATATTAGACACAGAGAAAATGATAAATAGCCTATTATCCACAACTCCAGAGAAGCTTGAAATAAATAGGACCCTAATTAAGACTTACATCCTTTCGCAGATTAGGGGAGAGCAAAGACATCCTGAATAATTTTGGAGCATGGGGAAGGAGGTGGTTGGTATGACAAAGAGGAGGGGAGAAGAGGAGGGTATAGGAGAACATGAGGGATCAGGAAGATTGATTAGGTGGAAGAATAGATGAGAGGAAGAAAAGAGATACCTTAATAGAGGCATAAATTATAGGTTTAAAAAGAAATATGGCACTAGGCAAATGACCAGGGATCCACAAGGAAAATCCCAGCTAACAATCTAAGCAATTGGAGAGGCTACCTTGAATGCACTTCCCCTATATTGTGATTGATGACTACCTTATAAGCCATTCTAGAGCCTTCATCCAGTAACTGATGGAAGCAGAATAATACACACAAAGCTAAACAGTGACCTGAACTCCTGGAATCCAGTTGCAGAAAGGGAAGAATGATAAGGAGATGGGTCATTACCAGGCTGGAGAAATCCACAGAAACAGCTGACCTGACCACGTGGAAGCTCAAGACCCCACTCTGAAAACTTGGGAACCATCATAGTACCAAATCAGCCCTTTTTAATATGCATGTCCTTGGGAGATGTGGGTACTCTATGGGCCTCTGGCAGTGTTACCAGTACTTATTCCTAGCACACAAATGGACTTTGGGAGTCCCTTCCTTATGGAGGGCTACTCTGTCATTCAAGATACTCTGTGGAGTGCCTAGGCCTGTCCCCAAAGGATGTGACAGATTTAATAATCCCCCATGAAGTCCTCACCAACTCTGTGGAGAGGGGGATGGATGGCATGGGGGTTTGGGGGTCATGTGAATATGGAAGGGAGAAAGAATGGGATTGTTATGTAAAAATAGATTGTTTCTAATTTAAATAAAAATTCATAAAAAGTAGAAAGAAAAGAAAAAACTTTTTTAGACAGATAAGAAGTGATAGTGGGTTATGTCCATATATATATATATATATATATATTCTCATAGTGGTTGATGAACTAAACACTGATGATCGAGTAGCCAGGTAGGAATATAGACAGTGCTACCAGGAGAAGCCTGGGGACAATAAAGGAGATAAAACTGAGAAGAGATGTCATGCTCTGAAGGAGTAACATGCCAGAAAATGGCTAAGCCATAGTCACGTGGCAATACATAGATTAATGGAAATCAGTTAATATTTGAAACAGAGCTAGCCAATAAGAAGCTCTTAAAATTGGTCAATAGTTTAATAATTAATGTGACATCTGTGTGAATGTTTGGGGCAAATTGGAATTGGAGCCATGTGTAACATATACCTCAATCTTTAAGATTCTTTATTCCTACCTCTCTGTCTAGCAATGTACTTATCATCCACTGTCACCTATATTCCCCTAGTATAAAATATATTTCTGATTCTGTATGCAGAAGGAACTAAGGAGTCAGCAACAGGTTAGCCTTGATGCTATTGCTAGATAGTGAGAATAGGATATCTCCAAGTTAAAGAGAAAAAAATTGATACATCAACAATTATATCAAGAGAGTGGAGATAGGTCCTGTAGGCTAGGCCTTCAGAGTTGTTTGTGGAGAGGGGATCAATTGAATTACAAAAAGCATTCCTGGAGTGAAAACGGCAACTTCCTATGTAACAACCCCTTCTCATACAGAGGTCACAAAAGTATAAGTGTCAAGTTAATGATGATGATATAAGTATGCAAGGATTTTTTTTTTAAGTTTTCAATTTCAATTTCAATTTCTTTAAAGAATTTCCAAAGGCTATGTAGTGTGTATTTAGAGTTTCAAATGAATCCAATCTTTGGTCTTAGTAAAAGCAAGTGTAGGACACATGCCACAATTCTGATGGTAAATCTGAATTATGATTTTTTGGTTGTATTAGGATATTGGTATTGTAGAATTATAGCTGTGTGAAGAAGGAAAAGCTCTTAATCTTAGCTACTAATAGAATGAAGCTCAGCAAATTTTCTAATTGACTAGCATGCAAGAAGTCCTGTGTTCAATCATCATAGTGCATTAGCTAAACTTTGTAGTTGAGGCCTGTAATCCAACTGTCAGTATAAGAGGCAAAAATATGTGAAGGACATGCTTAATTATAAACTTAATTTTAGCTCACCCACTGTATTTGAGATCCTGTTTCAAAATATATAAACATAATATCATAAAGTTAAATATAATAGTCATAGGATCCTTATTTATTTGATTAGTAATTGTTGTATTTAATTGAGAAATGTTGTCATGTGATTCAGGATGGCCTGTGACTCCTAATCACAATTCATTGATCTACTAAGTCATTGCAAGCATCACAGTCCTCTCTCACTTTGCCTGATAAAATAATAGTGTAAATGTTGAAGTGGACACACACACACACACACACACACACACACACACACACACACACACACACTATTTATTTATTTTATGAGAGGTACCTCTAATAAGAAATCTTTTTTTAAGTTATAAACCATGCTTGTATGTTTAATCAATATCAAGAGAGCTCTCAAAAGAGAAAAACATAAATAGGATTTGTAGGACCCAAAATAATCACATGAATACATTTGCAAAGTTGAAATTTGCAAGAAAATGTTCAAGCCCAGAATGCTGTGCTTCTCTACAGTAATAAATATACATCACTTCCTTTATGGACTATTGAAACTTTTCACAAAGTGAAGCTTGATCTCTATTTCTAAGTATATAAACAAAATTCCACAATCTGAATCATCATTTTCTCATGGTATCTTGTACATCAATTCCAGTAATATAAAACAACATTAGTCATATGAAAATATTATTTTCTAAATCACTGATATTAATAAGATTCCATCGTGTACTGAAAGTGGATTCACTTCTTTGTTCAATAAAGAAAATTTCAATGGTACTTCCATTGTCCTTGAGGAAAAAAAATAATACTTGTCCAAACTAATACCTTCTAAATGCGGGCACTTTGCAGAAATTTGTCTCTGTTTCTTTCAAATAGCTTCTTTCCCAAGAATCTTTTTGCTCATCTTCTGACATGAAATCATTACTAAGTTGCAAGTAATTATTGCAGTTCTTCCTAATATTAAAATCCTGGCTAAAAATAAGCTGTTTCATGTGCTTTCTGAGACCCATCTGCCAATGCATTTTATCCTGGCCCCATACCCTCCCTAGGAATTTGTCCCTTTATAAATGGGACTGCCTTCATGGACCAAAGGTGTGTATTCTAATGAACATGCCTCAACCTGTAGGGACAGTGACTGACTGAAGCCCCATGACTTCCAAGGGCCTTTAGGAATCTTGTACAACTGAAACAACTCTCCTGGTTCTAACAAGGTAGCCCATGTCACCTGATTTGTGTGGAAGCAGTCCTACAAAAAACCACCAAATACCTTCAGAATTCACATGTGTGAAGTCACAAATTAAGGATAAATTGTTGAGGTGCCTTTTTAACATACCAAAGGGAATGGTGGCAAAATTTTTTTCTCAGAATTTCTAATACCTGTGCCCTTGTAACAGAGTTCTGGCTCCTCATAACTTCCCACGCTGTACCCCTACTCTTAACCACTCCAACACCTGAGGCCCAATTACCATCCCCCATCCCGTGATTCTTACATAGCCTCAGTCACATTGGATATTGGAGTCTCTGTCTCCTGGCTTGCTCCTGGTATTGTGGTTTCTCATCCCTGTCTTTTCCCCTCTCAACCCCGTCAACCTCTCATGGCTTGCTTCATTCAGGACCTTCCCATATATCTGGCGATTTCTTCCTCATATCTAAAGTAAACCTTCTCATCCCTCTTAACTGACCACATACCAGTATCATATCATTTTTCTTTATCCATTCAACAGCTTTATTTCACATATATGTGGTGGAAACTGAACAGATCCATGAATGGCAAACCATTTGATAATCAGATGGGGAAGATATTTAAAAGTACCAAAAAATCTAGTTGTATAATTTAAAACTAGTGAGAAACAAATTTTAACACGTTTTACAAGTTTTGTGTTTTAATATTTGCCTAAATGCATGTCTGTAGAGCACACAATTTCCTTGTGCTAGTGTGGGCCATAGGCAGACACAGGATCCTCTGCAACTGGAGTTACAATATAGGTGCAGGAGGCACATTCCAAGACCCAAGGAAGAACAGCCAATCTCCAAACCATTGACTCATCTTTCCAGGAGTCAACAACTTCAATTTGTCTGGCTTATCCTAGAGGAAACATTAGGTGAAGCAAATGTGAATTTAAAGAAACACACATTTAAAGGAAATCCAAAAGGATAACACATTGTAAAGTACATGAATTTTGCTTGGGATTTATTTATTTGTTTGTTTATTTATTTATTTATTTTTAGAAAACCATGCTGTCATTGTCAGTCAATTCATATTCCTGAAAGTTACTTTGTAGCACTGCATTTCAGCTTTGGTCCCTTGTTTTGTAAATGCTTTAAAGTGGTGTCTACAAACATACATGTTTTGATTTGAATCCTTTTCTCAGACGGGGAAACTCAAGTTACACATATTGTCTAGATGACTGAAGCTGCATTCTTTCAAAAGTGAAGATTTTGACCCGCTGCAGTAGCTCATTTTCCAAAACTGCTTTCTGAAGGACTCATAGCTGCACAATGGCCATGAGAAGGACCTGTGAGATGATCATCAAGATGTGATCAGATGGTAAGATTTTATTTTACCCAGTAAAGCCAGCATCTGACCTGGAGTGTCATACCATTCTGTGTTTTAATACAGATATTGTGAATTTAATGAATGTGATAGTTGGGTAGACATAGAAAGGTTTCTTTATATAACCCCACTTACTTTACCTGGACCCATTAAGAGCCACTGCACACACAGAAGACCTCTGTGCATTAGGTGCCTGCTCTTTATGTAAGGCATGGGAGAGTGCAGTATCCCAGGCAACCATTACATCATCATCATCATCATCATCATCATCATCATCATCATCATCATCATTATTAACTTAGATTTGCAGCAGAGACATTCTTTACATTCCTGACTTACCTAGAACTCTATTTCCAGATAGGTCTCGCCTCACACTCAGAGTTTCACCTTTTTCATCCTCTAAACTGTTGGGATGAAAGACATTCAGCCACTTTTCTAGCTCACTTTTAATTTTTACCTAAGCAACTTGTAATGGTCAATATCAATGGGTGCCAGAATGGCTAGTGTGCATAACCCATGCAGAGAGCCCAAACTGTTGGTTTTCATTCACAGAGTTTGGTTGTCTGTGAAGCCTCTTCCATGAAACAGCCAGGTCAGGCAAAACTGACGAGCTCCCCTCACTAGCAGAGAACGCTGATCACGAGCCCACCTCTGGAATGCCAGGAGAGAACAGTGTTCGCGAGCTTACCTTTGGAACTTTGATCACTTCCTGGAGACAACTGCCATTCCAGTTCTTCACTTGGCCTGCTGGACGTGTTCACAGGTCTTGGGAAGAAAAGTCCCTCACAAAGTATATCACTTAACCTCTTCCTGCAGCCTGTTGACATTGGAGGTCAGGTTCCTCTGGTGAACTCTCCTCGCCAGCAGAGAACCCTGATTGGGAGAGCATCTCTGGAACTTTCATCACTACTTGAGGTCAACTGTCACTCCAGGTCTACTTTTGGCCTGCCGCAAGCATGCACAGATGTTGGGACGAAAAGACTCCTACAAAAACAATCGCTTACCCTATTCCTGCCGTCAGTTGCCATGGGAAATAGCCTTCAACCCTCTTTGCCTGAGGTAAATAACTTAAGACAGTTTTCTCTGCTTAACTGCCTTAGAAACTACCTGCCCAGACCAGTGGAGAGAGTCCTACAGGCCTCAACAAGTCTGTGGCCATTTGATCACACATCATGGTCTCTCAGACCATGGACTACTATCAGCAGCCAAGACTCTCAAGAGGAGTTTTACAACCCAGACAAAAGCCTGGAGTATTTGACAACCAATAAAGCCCAGAAGGATTTGCCACCTCAACAACAGTTACCACGATCTCTCCAAAGATTGCGGTGCAGAGACTCACATGTGGACCAGGGAGAGGGCAAGAGTTGCACGGTGGTAAGATTCCCTGACTCTGGACATGCAGACAGCCAGTACTATACTGCAGGCCCTGAAGTATCTACAGACAGTACGGGCACTTCAAGCTCCACAAAGGAGCTGAGACAGGGCCAGAAAGGAAAGGGACCACTCCTTTTGCAGATCTTAGATACCATGAGAACTACAGTGAGCAGTGATCCCATTCTGTCTGCTTTCCATCCAGTCATCAGAAAAAGACCTAGGTCATCTTTTCTGCCCAGATCAGAGAAGGTTAAAAGACACTTGGCTAGTCTCTCCTGTTGGAAGAGAATGTGGACTGCTGCCTGATCTGTAGTGGAGTTTCTGCAAGGTCTTCAGGACCTGGTCCAAAGGATTCAAACGAAAAGACAACAGGTACTTATGCAGAACCAACTGGACCATCTTTCTCTGATCAACGTGAACTGGCAAACTCCCCATCTAATCAAAAGTACCTGAAAACTACCCCATGTACAGTTTCAAAATCTGTTTCAGGGATGAGGGTCACCTCTGCCTCTGTCTGTGGGAGGCAGAGACCTTCCAAATATCTGGAAGACAAACCCAGAAGATTCCCCTCTCCAGAACAGGACATCATTTCGTTTTCCTGTAGTAAAGCAGACCAAAATATTTCCATTAGTCCTGAAAGAAAACTTAGGCAGGCTCACACAGACCAAGCATATCCAAAATCTACAAATCTAGAACAAAAGATTTCTAAGCAATTTCCATTTGCAAATGTAGGGGTGAGCAATAATTTTACACCAATTAAGACATTAAAAGTTTGCCATTTCATAAAGAGATTCCCCATTCCTACATGAATATACAAACAGCTACTGGCAGGTCTCTAGTACCACCCACAAGTGAGGGGGGAGTTTTGGATGATACCTCACCTTCAGAGAAGTCTGTGAATAAATTTTGTTTTACCCATTGTTTTTTCGGCTCCCTGCAGTTCACTGAAGGGCCTATAACACTTTCCATTCCTGCAGACTGGACATACAAACATATTCCCTAGCAGAGGAAGAGGTCACTCATACATCCACTTACAAAGTGGGGCCTAGGCTTTCCTCATCTAGGAGAAGCAGATGGAAACATGAAACCACAGCACAAGGAAGCCTCATTAGATCTAAACCAGAACACAATGCCCTAAATTTGAAAAAATATGACCCACAAACTCCCTGCCCTGCCTTAAAAGCTAAGGGAGCCCTAACAACAAACACTTCCAATGAATGGGACACAGATAGTATAATGGAGACATCTGATTCTCCAGACATTTCTTCTTCCTCAAAAGAGGCCCAGGTTAATTCTAAATCTACTGGAGGGGCCTTAGCATCATCCACAATGGAGGGAGGAGCTGTGGCCAATGCCTTCCATACAGAGAGAGCTGTGGACCTATATTGCTGTGCCCCTGTTAGGAGCCGGTGCGTATGTAAGGAGCCGTTGGAAGCTGTGCGCATGCGCACTAGGTAACTTTGTAACTTTCCAACCCTTAGTCTCCGCCCCTCTCGTGACGTCATATGGTCCGATTAGCTGACGTCATATGGTCCGAGGGGCTTCAGCCAGTTAGAATATAACACTTCTGAGGCCACGGTTGCCAGCCTATATATGGAGGGGTTTTTGGGCGTTCAGGGACTCCATTTTGTAAACTTATGCTCTTCCTCTCAAGAGGCATTAAAGCTTTACTGCAGAAGGATCCTGAGGAGTGTCCCCGTGTCATTTTTGCTGGCGAGGCGGTTAGCGTGGGACATCTGGTGCCAAAACCCGGAAAATTGACCTCATCATCGTCAGCACCATAGGAGACCCCTTGGCAACAAGGAGGATTCAGACCTGCAGGGAGGTACGATTTGGAGAGGTATGTCTTTTCTGGACTTTGGCTTGGGAATGTTGCCATTTTGGGAGGTTAGTGTAGAGGCTCCTGTGTTTTTACTCGGAGCCATGTTGACCTTTCTCACGGTTGTAGCAATCTTGAAGAAGTTCAGAATTACATGTCAGAAACCGAACGTATTGAGAGGTGGGGCGCGCCCAGTAAAATATAAGGAAAAAGGACCTCCCGGGGTGTCTAGTGACAAGGGAGTGTGTGAAAGAAGAGAAACTGCAACGAATAAGGAAAAAGGACCTCCCAGGGTGTCTAATGACAAGGGAGTGAGTAATTTGTTAGATGATTCTGTAAATAAGTTTGAAGCTTTAAATCTTAATAGTTCTGATGACTCTTAAAGCTCAGGAGATGAAGTTTTAGAGGAAGCAGCTCAGCTAGGTGAAAAAGAAAGATACTATTTGGATGACCATATACAAATTAACAAAAAACCTCGAAGAAGGCAGCTCCAAACGGCGCTTTTGCAGGATGCTCCTAAAGCAACCCCTCCCTATAAGAAGATAAAAAGAAAGCTGGCTTTTCCTGGCTTTGAGGGCAGAAAAAAAAAAACTTACTTTAGATGTGGAACAATTGGCTTTGGGGCACATAGAACCTCCCCTTGGAATTCTCCAATTTTTGTCATAAAAAAGAAATCAGGTAAATGGCGTTTGCTCCATGATTTAAGAGCTATTAATGAGCAAATGTCTTCCCTTGGTGCAGAGCAAAGAGGTCTTCCCGTGCTTTCTGCATTACCCAAAAATTGGAATTTAATAATATTAGTAAAAGACAGGTTAGTCGTATACACAGATGGTTCCCTAGGGGGAACCACGTTGGGGAATCATGTCAACGTTCCCACTTCCGATGCTGGTGATGTATAATGCACAGGTTTTTCCCTGACTCTTTGCCACCAATAAAGACCTGGGCTTAGCTTTTCTGCCTGAGGATGAACAGAGCTTTGTGAAAATAGGACTATTTCCCTTAAGGGAAGTCTCTGTTTCTCAGTAGCTGACCAAGGCCTATGTGTCAATAACAATTGGACCTTTGAATTTGAGCAGAGGCTGTGAGCAGAAGCTCCCTGGCCTATGTGTTACCTCCATCCAATATGAGAATTTTACCAAAGCAGCTAATTTGTCTAAAAGCCGTTTTCAGTTTATGTTGCAGTATTGAACCTTTGAATTTGAGCAGACGCTGCGTGAATTGAGAGCCGCTATCGATCTGTCGCTGACGGAGGGACTGTCGTCATGGGTCACCTCAGCTGTTTCCTACTTCAAAGAATGGGTGGGGGTGGGAATGTCTGGCACAGCCGTTTGCTTCGGATTGGTGTTGCTTCTCTGGCTGGTCTGTAGGCTCAGGGCTCAAACTAAGATCACCCAAGCGCTTGTAGCCTTGGAACAAGGGGCTTCCACTAAAATTTGGTTAACAATTTTTAAGCAATAGGCCGCCGGTCAGACAGCTCTTGCACACCAAGAGCCTAGGCTCATTGCACAGGCTAGAGTGTCTGGCTTGAGCAGCCCATGAGGGATGTCGAGCAAACCATCGCACAGAGAGTTGCCTAATATGCAGGCTTCTCTGGGCGGCATGTTGTCCTGTGTAAGGGTTGCCTGCCCCAGTTTCCCTTTCCCAGAAAAACGGTGGAAGACAGGTCGAGAGCTCATGTCAACCTAACAGCCTAGGGCGACTCTCGTACACAGTCTTATTGTATGATTTGGGAAGTACAACCTCTGCCTCTATCCCTCAATGTATGGGTGACATACTTGCTTGTAAAAGTATGAAGCCTTATCATTAATTAATAAAAAAGGGGATATGTTAGGAGCCGGTGCGTATGTAAGGAGCCGTTGGAAGCTGTGCGCATGCACACTAGGTAGCTTTGTAACGTTCCAACCCTTAGTCTCCACCCCTCCCGTGACATCATATGGTCCAATCAGCTGACGTCATATGGTCCGAGGGGCTTCAGCCAGTTAGAATATAACACTTCTGAGGCGACGGTTGCCAGCTTATATAAGGAGGGGTTTTTGGGTGTTCAGGGTCTCCATTTTGTAAGCTTATGCTCTTCCTCTCAAGACGCATTAAAGCTTTACTGCAGAAGGATCCTGAGGAGTGTCCCCATGTCATTTTTGCTGTCGAGGCGGTTAGCGTGGGACATGCCCCTACACTCTTCAGCCTTTTCAGTTCAGTCAAGGAACAGCAGAAATTTCCATACTTGTAGATGTGACACTCAGACATATGCTCTCTCAGGTGGGGGAGCTGACACATTCTCCCTCTATAAAAGAGGACCCTAGGGCATCCTCTTCTATGAAATCCATAATTCAACAGGTACCCACTGCAGAAGGAAGTCTAAGTAGGTCACAACATGATGACAATTACTCAGGCCAGAAATCCAATGACCCACCAACTCCTACCAATTTTTTAATAGCTGAGGAAGAACTAAAACCCAATACAAAAGATGAAAGGGCTTTTGACATTGTTCTGAGTACATCTGTGTCTCTAAAGCTTCCATTATTCTCTGAACAGGCACAGAATAGGTCCATCTCTTCTGGCAAAGCCTAAGCACATTCCAGATGGGAGGAAGGTGCTTTGGATAATCTTTTACATTCAGAGTGGTCTCAGGAACCATTTTCCTCTGGTCCTTGTTCTTTTGGGCCCATGCACTTCACTAAAGGACCTGTAACACTATCCATTCCATCATACTGGACATACACACATGTGGCCTACCCAGATGAAGGTATCAATCAATCTCCTTTTTACAAAGAGTGGCCCAGGGATTCCCGCTCCAGGAGAAGCAGAATAAAACAGGAAATGACTGTACATGGAAGACTCAGTAGATCAAAACCAGGACACAATTGCATAGAATTGCAAAAATACGACCCACAAACTCCGAGCCCTGCCTTACAAGATGAGGAGGTGATAACAAGAAATACTTATGATGAATGGGACACTGATAATTTATTGGGGACATCTGAGTCTCCAGAAACTACTGCATAATCAAAAGAGTTCCAAGAAGTTTCCAGATCTACTGGAGAGGCCTTAGCATCATCCACATTTGAAGGAGGAGTTCTGGGTTATTTCACCCATGCAGATTTTGTTGTAGACTGATTTTGCTCTGTCACTGACTCTTTTCAGCCTTTACAGTTCAATCAAGGCACAACAACACAGTCCATATGTGTAGAGTGTATGTACACAAATATGCACTCTCAGAATGAAGAGCTGACACATTATCCCTCTATAAAAGAGGACCCTAGGCCATGCTCTTCTATGAAATCCAGAATTCAACAAGCAGCCACTGCACAAGGAAGCCAGAATAGCTCAGAACCTGATGACATTTGTGCGAGCGAGAAATCCTACGTCCAACAACCTCCCACCAATGACTTAAGAGTCGAGGGAGTCCTAACATCCAACACAAAAGGTGGATGGGACTTTGACATTGTTCTTGGTACATCTGCGTCTCTACACCTTCCAATATTCTCAGAACAGACACAAGTTGCTTCCATCTCTATTGATGGGGACAAAACAGAGTCCACAAGTGAGGGAATTCTGGGTAATCAGTCACCTTGGGAGATGTGTCAGGAACCATTTGGCTCTGTCTATGGATCTTTTCAACCCTTTCAGACCACTCAAGTACCTATAACATTATCTATTCCTGCAGATTGGACATACACATATATGCCATTCCCAGAGGAAGAGATCACACATTCTCCCTTATAAAAATTGGGTTCCAGATGTTCCACCTCTAGGAGAAATAGATTGAAACAGGAAACCACAGTAGAAAGAAGAGTCAGTAGATCACATCGAGATCACAATGGCGATGCACAGCAATGCTATGACCCACAAAATCCATGCAATGTCTTTAGAGCTGGGGGAGGCCTAAAACCATGCATGTCTGGTTAATGATTAATTGGTATTACCATGGCGCCATCAGAGTGTCCAGACTTTCCTTCATCCTCAGAAGAGGCCCAAGATATTTCCAGCTCTCCTGGAGGGGCCTTAACAATATTTACAAGTGAGAGAGGAGGTCTGGCTGAGGACTCTCCTGTAGAGGGTTCACTGAAACAATTTTGCTCTGTCCCTGATTCTTCTCAGCCTTTGAACTTCACACAAGGGCCTACAAAACTGTCCATTCCTGTAGATTGGAAGTTCACACATAGTTCCTCCCAAGTAGAAGAGTTGACAACTTCTTTTTTCAAAAAGAACCCCAACCACCCTCTTTTATGAAAAGCAGTGCTCAACAGAAAGACACAGCACAAAGAAAACTCAGTAGATCACATTCTGATGCCAATTCCTTAGAACATAATTGCAGTGACCCAAAACCTTCAATCTCTTTTTTAACAGTTGAGGAAGGCCTAACATCCAACATAAAAGATGAATGGGACTTTGACATTGTTCTTGGTACATCTGGGTCTCTAAACCTTCCTTGATTCTCAGAACAGGAACAGGTTACTTCCATCTCTACTAGCAAAGCCCAAACAGAGTCCAAATGTGTTGTAGGTTATTTGGATGATTCCATACCTTCACAGGGATATCCGGATTCATACTGCCCTGGCCATGGTTATTTTGGGCCCTTACAGTTCACTCAATGGCCTGTAACATTATCCATTCCAGCAGATTGGACATACTCACATATGCTGAACCCAAACGAAGATATCACTCACTCTCCCTCCTACAAATTGGGGCCCAGGTTTTCCTGCTCTAGGACAAGGAGATTGAACCGTGAAACTAAACCATGAGTTCTGAATGATCCCTCACATTCAAAGGGGTCTGGTTCTGGAAATTTTCTTCTCTGTAAGTTCATTCAAGGACCTATAACACTATCCATTCTTGTAGACTGGACACACACACTTATCCTCTCTACATAGGAAGAGATCACTGATACTCCCATTTAAAAATGGGTTCCATGTATTCCTCCCCTAGGAGAAGCAGATATAAACAAGAAGGAAGCCTGAGTAGATCACATCAGGGTCATAATGGCATTGCACAGCAATACTATGACCCACAAACTCCATTCAATACCGTAAGACTGATGGAGGCCTCAAAGCTAGCATTGGTATTACCATGAGAACAAATATTTATACACCCTTAGAAGAGGCCCAGATAGTTCTTAGTCTACCTGACAGGCTATAACATTATCCACCCATGGGGAAGAAATACTTGCATATCGCTCCCCTGCAGAGACCTCAGTAAACCTATTTTGCACTGTCCCTGATTCTTCTTAGCCTTTGCACTTCACTCAAGGGACTACAACACTGTACATTTCTGTAGACTGGATGCTCATGTATATGCCCTCTGATGTATAATAGACAGTACCTTTGCCCACTTAGAAAAGGGGCCCAATGTTGTCATCCTTTATGAGAAGCAGACATATATTACAAACTAAAACGTGAGTAAGCTGCAATGGATCAGCACCAGTTTACCATGGCCTGTACCAGAAAATCATTGACCCACAAACTCCTTTGCCTTCCTTAAAAGCAGAGAGAACACTAACATTTAACACATCTGATGGATGGGACTTTGTCATTCATCTCTTGTGTTTTCCTTTTCTGAGGTCTTCCCTTCATCTTCAATACAGGCACAGGTTTACTCCAAAAGTGTCGGAGAGGTCCTAGCAAGTACCACAAGTGAGAGAGGTGTTTGTGATGATGCCTCTCCTTGGAGGGTGATGGGCAAACCTTTTGCTCTACCAGGAGTTCTTTTGGCATTTGTAGTTCACTCAAAGTTCTGTATTGTTGTCCATGCCTGCAGACCAGAATTTCACACAGGTGTTATTCCAGGAAGAATAGCTCACCCATTCTCCATCTTACAATGGTGTCTCCATCTGTTCCTCTATTAGGAGAAGCAAATGGAAACAGAAAAGCAGTGCAAAAGGAAGCCTCAGTGGATCACATACTGATTAAAATGGCTTAGGCTAGAAAACCTATGGCCAATAATTTCCCAACTCAGTTGTAATACATGATGAAATCATCACAACCAACATATTTCATGAAAGGGACTTAAATTTTACTCCAGGTACATCTGGGTCCCTAGACATTCCATCATCCTCACAGCAAACACAAGTGAATGTCATCTACACTAAAGACATCTTACCAACTTCTATATGAGTTATATGAGTTCTAGATTGTCCCACAACTACATGATGGATTGTGGACCACTTTTCCTGTCCCTGGTTGTTTGGGGCCTTTGAAGTTCACAAAGGGACCTTTAAAATTGTCCATACCTGCATACTGTATCTTTCAACATCTCCCTTCCTATGAAGGTGTCACTTTCCAGTCTACTTCTAGGACTCTGGAGACAATGCATTACAAACTAAGGAGAGGAGATGCAAACAGGTAGAACCTCACAAAGGGAGCATAACAATTTTTCCCTCAGAACAATCAGACCTAACAGAACTAGAATGTTTCAGACCCAATCACATTCACCAAATGGGCCAGATATGCCCCTTTTCAAGATGATAGCCAAACAGCATGCTCATGACTCAAAAAGCTATGTGACATATATGTTTAGAACTAATGGCCTAAGAAGTGCACAGTTACATATTTTCATTTGTATTTATTATATATTTATTATCCATCATAAGGAGATAACCCAGGTCTTCAATCACAGCAAATGTTGTCATAAATAAACCTAAGCAACTACCAGGACACAATCTGAGAAATGCACACTGAGAACCAAGGGCTTCGGAATTTCCTTAGTAGATCAACATGCAATGTGACATACATATCTTGATTCAAGTGATCTTGGACATTCCCTAGTCACCAAAATGGGTTTCAGACAAAATAATGTTGGGATTTAGATTCACAGGAATGCATTATTCACAGGAGGCAAACGTTTCCTAAACATTAATCAAGGGAATTTGAGATCTATCCAGTCAAGGAGAAGCTAGGTGAGACAGTTAAATTTCATGTCAGAGGCCCCAGAATTTCCTATTAAGTAGAACAAAGGTTTGTATATTCCCATCCAAACAAGTATTCCTAGAATATATATTTATTCTCAACTGGTACTAAGAAATTCCTGCTCTAATCAGAGGAGGTTAGAGGAACACCTGAGTGCATGATTGTAAAATCATGGCTCCTCACTATTTGGAACAAGAAAAAATGAAGTGCTACCCTCAAGGTTCTGAATCTTTCACTTTCTGTGGAAAGAGGGACAAAGGTAAGACCTAGAATTAAACGCATCAAAACTAAGCTTGTAAACCTACTTGGAAAATTCCCATATGTGAAATTAACTTATTTCTGCTAACCACATGAGCATAGCATCAGATTTTCAGGAGTGAACTAAGAGTAGCATGCAGGAATCCATATTCAATGGGGAGAATATAGACATTAATTATCTCTACTATATTGTGAGAGATAATATCCCATGCAGAAGTAAGATACAGAGCATAACATGTATACACCAAGTGATTCTACAATATTAAATACTGATTAAAGTAAACCCTATCACTAAACAATGATATAATGTCTTCTTTGCATTCATGCTAATCTTAGTTCTATACTGTTTCCAAGGAAAACTAACAGTGAATGAGACCTTCTACCTCTGGGCTTGGTAGCCCTTACATATTTCCTTTTCCAAGGGAAATTTGCGGAACACTAATTTGAAGACCCGTCACAAAAATATAGAAAAGCTACCTTGAAAACCAGGTCGTTTACTGAGAAGTTCTCACCAAAATTGGGACGTTACTGTTCTTTGTGATTACATCTTTTAAGTTGTTTATAAGTTTGAGAACCTAGGCCCAGGAATTTACATACAAACTCTGAGAAGAATGTGAAGATTTCACTCACGCCATCAGTGGAGTTGCCAGAGAAAGACGTTTTCTATATTTTAAAGAAGAATTCAAATATGACAGGAATTTTCCTGGATTGTGCTCTTCCTTAAAAGGTAAATTATGACATTCACCCTTACAACAGCACCATTGGAGATACTCTCCATCCCAAATTTTGCGTGACTTTTTTTTTAACCTATGAAAGACAGGAGTGAGAACTTCTATGATTGACTAAAGGAGCTCTCATATTTCCCTTTTCTGAGCATGGGTACATTGATTTGCCTACTTACTGAAAAAAACATTGTTCACTATAATGACAGGTCATAGAGAACCAAGAGAGCAAAAAGAGCCTGGAATCTATCTACTTCCTTCAATTCAATCAGTAAAAAACTGTGTTCTTACCATTTCAGCACATATCCGTTAGATTTACTGATCACAAATGTAACTACGCAATTTATCTGGAAACAGAAACACAAAATTTCAAGAATCCAAGAGTATTGACATATTTCTTGCAGATCCCACTCTAGATATTAACATACCAAATCACAGGGAAGATTTGGAATCTAAGGAGAATGTTCTAGGGTATACTGGACTTAATTTTACAAGATATGCAAATGCCTGCTGAAAATGTGTCAGACTTTCCCTATGTGGCCAAGGGAGGATAATTCCCACTTTTTTGAAAGAGTGTGTTTGATGCATGAGTCAACTCCTCCGAAATCCTATGTACCAATATTTTTCATTATTCCACCTACAATAAAGAGAGCATCAAACACTTCTTACAAGGTCAAAGAGTGCACAGACCCCTAGCTATAAAAAAGTTTCTTGGTTACTACATAACTATAGAATTCCAGCTCTAATAAGCTAGAATGTAAACAGCTGACATTGAGGAAATGCGATAAGTGATTCTTCTGATAATTTTGTCTCACACTTGTGAACTGCTGTTCCATTATAAAAGAATCTTTGAATCTGACATTGATTTCCAGCAACAGCCTCATATGAAAAGTTCAGACTGAGACATTTTTTCTGAGGGAATATGGGATATCCCTGTCTTAAGTACTATGCAAACATGTTCTCTAACTAAGTAGTGGTCCCTTGGGCCTTTGTTTTATGATTCTTGTAGTCTGATATTTAAAATTATCAATGTTCCTCTCTTAATAAAATCTAGCCCAGATATGCCAGAACCTAGTATTTAGAAACAAAGTCAAGAATTCATGTCTTCTATCTTTTAGCCAGTGATCAGAAATGAGAATTCTGCCATTAATACCTAGATCTAAAGGACTGACCAAAAACACATGAAGCAAACTTCTCAGCCTGCATCATTCATGTTGTTACAAACAGCATTTGAATGCTAGCTGGTCTTCCCAAGATTCAAAACAACATATGGAAATACTAACATCTGAAGAAGGGTTTCAAAAGCTGGTTATATATGTTGGGATATTCCTTTACTGCTAATCAATTTAAGTCAGGGAAGTATGATTTATGCACCCAATGACCTAGGGGATTCTGACATTCACTTTTGTTTAAGAGTGTCTCACAGTTATTCTTTCATAGAAGGTGTCTAGTAATCCCATTGTTCTATTATTACTCCTCACCTTTTCACTTTTAGATCAGGCATAAGACATAGTTCTTAGACAAAAGACTGCTTTTGACTTTTGTCCATCATAACAACGGGATTTAAACTTTTATTTTTCTCTTCCATGGCACTCACATTTGTTCATTTGTACAATTGTGTATAAACCATTTTACTACTCAGTAACAGGGACTAAAGTCATGGGGGCCTTATGCTTCTTCCGCTGTAGAAAAAAATTAGGTATTTCTACACATCATGATAGATTAGAAAGATTATAATGCATCTTTGCAAATCTGTGTGCTCGCTGTATTCAATATCTTCTAAGGTGGTTTGGGGCAAAATTATCTGGTAATTGAAAACTACAAAATGTTTTCTATTGGCAAGTGAGTGTCTCAAGCAATCATGTTTTCAAAGACATTTCAGAGTTACCTGTCTGAACTCTAGTTGACCTTTCTGAATATGGTCACTTGTCATTGCAATTGAAAGCCTCCCCAGCTGAGCAAATCAGCAACTTCAACACCTGTAAGAGATGGGACCACACTACATCCATGAATATATAGCAGGGAATAAAATATAGACATGGATTCATCTGCCTAGAACCTAGTAAATATACTTGAAAATTTGTTGTCAATTGTAGAGACAAAGAAAGTCTTGTGGAAGCATGCCTAGAAGACCAGTCGTACTTCAGGAAAAAAATTCTGAATTCTTTCTGGACTCACAAAGTTTTGACTCATGGTATGCATATCTGTAGCTAGGGGGCATAATTGGAAGTTAATGAGGCAGAGCCCAAATATTTTCCCAGTATCCAAGGTAACCTAGGATTTTCACCACTGTCAATGGTGAATTGAATTTCTACAAACTGAAGTAATGTGTATAAGGTGTTTCCTCCTCTTAATAAGTTTCCACTCTGCCAAAGAAGATACAAAATACACTCAACCAAAATGTCACTATATATTCCTCTTTGAAAATAAGCAATGTTCTGTGTATATGTGAGTCAGTGAGAAGCTCAGTCTTTTTCTTCTATTAAAATCCTGCATTAGAAATTATATATCTCTACAAGGTACAATTAAATTAATAAATTTGCCCTTCTGCAACTCAGAGATTTTCTTAATGCCAAAGATGATATTAAACATGATTCTCTGCCTAATATGACTTTGCATTACCTTCCCATTGATTTTATATATCCATGGGGAACTTCCATACATAATATCTAAGTACACAGTCTTAAATATCCCCTTTCACAACTAAGGTGTGTTGGAAAGACACAGTTATTAATAACTGAAATGCTTGCTTATACTGATGTGACATTCAAAGACCCTAGTAGTTATATTGGATCCAGTAGAAAATAATCTAAACAGTACTAGAGAGGATGTAGAGAAAAGGGAACACTCCTCTACTGCTGGTGGGAGTGCAAACACATAAAGCCACTTTGGAAATCAATATGCAGTTCTCCAGGAAAATGGGAATTAGTCTACATTTCCACTCTTAGGCAAATTTTAGTCTTTTAAGGACTTAGGCAAAGTCCTTAAAAGATGAGCATTGATACAACAAAGACATCTGTTCAACTATGTTCATAGAAGCATTGTTTGAAAGAGGCAGAATGTGGAAGCAACCTAGATGCCCCTCCAATGAGGAATGGATAAAAAATGTGGTACATTTATGCAATGGAGTACTACTCAGCAGAAAAAAACAATGGAACCTAAAATTCACAGACAAATGTATGGAACTAGAAGAAACTATCCTGAGTGTAACCCAGTCACAAAAAGACAAACATGGTTTACTCACTCATATAGTGATTTTAGATATGGATCAGGGAATGGCTACCCAAGAAACCACATCACCAGGAAAGGTAGGGAAAAAAGGAGGACCTAAAGACAGACAGACATCATACTCCAGAGAATGGGAAAGGGACAAGATCTCCTGAGAGAGTTAGGAGCATGGGGGGAGGGGAGATGGAGTTATGAAATAGGGAATGTGAGAAGAGGAGGGGAGAGGAGAAGATTACGAAGAAGTAAGTTTGAGTCTGGGAAGAATAGAAGAGTGTAAGTAAAGAGATACCATATTAGAGGGAGCCATTAAAAGATTTTTGTTTAATTTTGCATTTTTTATTCCTGTTGTGGAATAATCACTCTGGCTGGTTCAATAAAAACTCTAAATGGCCAATGTTTAGTATGGTAATACAAGTTATGACAAAAAGTGGTTTTGGTATAAAACATTGGATTAAGGATAGATAATACAAAACTCCAAATTTGCCAAATATAAATGGACTGGTCATAGGAAATGCCATTCTTACCTGACAATTATTCTTATTTTTCTTTCAGAATTTTTTATTTGAATTAGAAACAAGATTGTTTTACATGGCAATCCCAGTTCGCTTCTGCATCCCATTCTCCCCTACAACCTGAACTAAAACCCTACCTATCATATATCCTTTCTGCTCCCCCTGGATGCTAAGGCCTTCCAAAGCCTGACATCAGAGTCTATAATATCCTTTGGTATAGGGTCTAGGCCCAACCCCATGTGTCTTGGCTCAGGAAGTATTCCTCTATGTGGAAATGGGCTCCCAAAGTCGACACCTATACTATGGATAAGTACTGAACTGCTACAGGAGTTCCTTTAAGTTTCCGAGGTTTCCTCAATGAAATCCATCTTCCTTGGGTCAGGATCAGTCCCATGCTGGTATCCGAGGTATCATTCTGGGGAGCAAGAGTTCCCCTATGTTCAGGTCAGTTGTTTCTGTGAGTTTCACCAGCCTTGTCTGGACCCCTTTGCTCTTCACTCATCCTTCTCTGCATCAGGATTCCAGTTCAGTTCAGTGGTAAGCTGTGGGTATCTGCTTCTACTGACAGCAGTGGTTGGATAAGGGCTATTGGGTGGCATATAAGTCAGTCATCAATCTCATTGTCATGGGAGGGCATTTAAGGTATCCTCTCTTCTGTTACTTATATTGTTAGCTGGTGTCATCTTTGTAGATCTCCAGACATTTCCCTAGACCCTGATTTCTTTGTAAACCTAAAATGTCTCCCTCTTTTATAGTATCTCCAACCTTGTTATCTTCTATTCTTCACCTTACTCAAAGTTTCTGCTCCCTCATGTCCTCCTCGTCACTCCTATTTTCCCCTTTTCATTCTCATAGCTCCCTCCCCACTCTTCTGGTGCTCTCAATTTGCTCAGGAGATCTTGACCCTTTCCTCTTCTCCC
>NW_023276980.1:21319-46959 GCF_003668045.3 Cricetulus griseus | reverse complement strand
CCCACACTTCCAGAGAAGGTAGTAAACAAGGAGGATCCTAAGAGAGACATACATGATCCACTGGAGAAGGGGAAATGACAAGATCTCTTGAGCAAATTGGGACCTTGGGGAGGGGAGAGGTAGCTAGGAGAATGAGAATGTTAGAAGAGGAGGGATGAGGAGGACTTGAGGCAGCAGGAAGTTTGAGTTGGGGGAAGAGGAGAGGACAGCAAGATAAGAGATACCATAATGCAAGGAGCCATTATAGGTTTAAAGAGAAATCAGGCACCAGGGAAATGTCTGCACATCTACAAAGATGACACTATGTAACAGTCTAAGCTACAGAGGACAGTTTACCTTCAATGCCCTCCCCTGATAATGAGATTGATGCCTGATGTATATGCCATCCTACAGCCTTCATTTAGCAGCTGGTGGAAGTGGAAGCAGACGCCCATTGCTAAGCAATGAATTGAACAGGAATCCAGTTGCTTAGGAGGAGTGATGAGCAAAGTGGTCAAGAATTTCAGGATGGTGAAACCCACAGAAACAGATGACCTGAACTAGGGGGAGGTCTTGGACAACAGACTGATCACTGGGAAACCAGCATGTACTGATCCAGACCTCATGACTGTGTGTCAGTGAGGAGGCCTCAGGAATCCATGTGGCCTCTTGTAGTGGACCAGTACTTATCCCTAGCATAGGAATGAACTTTGAGAGCCCATTCCACATAGGGAGATACTCCCTCAGCCTAGACTACTGAGGAGGGCCTAGGCCCTATTTCAAAGGCTATGACAGACCGTTAAGGCACCCATGGGAGACTTCACTTTCGCTGGGGAGCAGAAATGGTATGGGATAGGTAGCCCAGTAGTGGGGAGGTAGGGGAAGAGGGGAAACAAAGGGAACTGGAATTAATGACATGTAAAACTATGTTGTTTCTAAATTCACTTAAAAATGGAGGAAGAGAAAGCTAAAAACTACAACAACTAATGTAGCAAAATGTATGAGTGAAACATCAGGAAGCCTTAGATCTCAACAAACAAGTACAAGAAACTCAGGGTGGTCTCCATTTGGGGAACTGCAGCATATGGGATGTATCTAAGTGGTCATCATTAAGCTGAAATGGTATAATGATGCATTTACTTACTGTGTACTGGACAGAAGCCATGGCAGGTTACTGTGGGGCAGCAGAAGAAAAAAATAGTTAAAGCCAGAGAGAGACTTGTGCCTTCTGCCTAACTCCAGGAGGATATATTTTGAGGTGATGAGTGGATGTGTTTTCTATAGAATTTGAAGATGTAATCCATTGTGACATACATATCATAAGTGTTTCCTGGCAACTGTGACAGAAATCTCACTGCCCATTTCATGGGCCCTAGATACAGGGACCACATGAGATGCAGTTTTGCACGTGGGGATTTTAATATTCTAAGGTATGTGCCATTGTACAACTTTTACTATCACCAGACAATGGAGTTGATTGTCCAAATGTACCTATGAGAAAAGGTTTGGGCGTTTCCAATCAACTGGAACCATTCTACAACAAGAGGGCACCTAATCTCACTAAATATCATCTGTGAAGGACCTGATCCAAGTCTTTTATTTGTAGATTTTCTCTTCCAGAAGAAGTAAAACCTGATTGTGTATTCTCTATTAAGTTCTGTACTCCACTTTTGAATTGGATTATTTGGTGTTTTGGTGACTAGTTTATTCAGTTCTTTGTATATTTTAGAAATCATCCCTTGGCTAGGTATGGGGTTGGTGTAGATCTCTTCACATTCTGTGGGCGGCTACCTTCTCTTGTTGACCATCCCTTTTGCCTTAGAAAATCTTCTCAGTTTCAGGAGGCCCCCTTACTGAATTGTTGGTCTGAGTGTCTGTGCTACTGTTATGTTCAAGAAGCGGTCTCCTGTACAAATACATTCAAAGATACCTCCCAATTACTTTGCTAAGAGGTTGGTGTGGCTGAATTTATATTGAATTCTTTGATCCATTGGAACTTTAGTTTGGTCAATAGAGGAATCTAAAATGTCTAAAAGACATCAATTGCCATCAGGGAAATTTAAATCACAACAAATCTGAGGTATCATCTTACATTGCCAGAATGGGTACAGAAAAAAACACCAAGGACAGTTTATGCTGGAGAGTTTGTGGATAAAGGGGAATGCTTCTCTGTTTTTGCTGGGAGTGAAAACTTGTACACCCAATTTGGCAGTCAGTATGGAAGATTTTCTGCATGTTGGGTATCAGTATACTTCACCATCTAGCAATTGCACTCTTTGTTGTATACCCAAAGTATGTACATTCATACAACATGGACATATGCACAACTATATTCAAAACAGCAGTATTTGTAATAGCAGGAACCTAGAAACAACAAAGATGTCTATAACAAAAGAATGGATAAAGAAAATGTAATACAATTAATCAATGGAGTAGTACTCAATGGAAAACAAAACAATGAAACAAATAGATGGAACTAGAAGAAACCATCCTGTGTTAGATAACCCATACATAGAAAGACAAACATTGTATGTAGTCAATAATGTATGGATATTAGACATGGAGAAAAGATAATTAGCCTATAATACACAACTGCACAGAAGCTAGGAATAAGTAGGACCCTAATTGAGACATACATTCTTCCTCAGAGTAGGGGGAAAGGTACAAGATATCCTGAATAATTTTGGAACATTGGGAAGGAGGAGGTTGGTATTAGAAAGAGGAGGGGAGAGGAGAACATGAGGGATCAGGAAGATTGATTAGGTGGAAGAATAGAAGAGAGCCAGAAAAGAGATACCTTATTAGAGACATAAATTATAGGTTTAAAGAGAAATATGGCATGAGGCAAATGTCCAGAGATCCACAAAGATAATCCCAGCTAACAATGTAAGGAATAGTGGAGAAGCTACTTTAAAAGCACTTCCCCTATAATGTGATTGATGACTACCTTATATGCCACTCTAGATCCTTCATCCCATAACTGATAGAAGCAGAAGAATACATGCAAAGCTAAACAATGACCTGAACTCCTGGAATCCAGTTGCAGAAAGGGAAGAATGATGAGGAAGTGGGTCATTACCAGGCTGGAGAAACCCACAGAAACAGCTGACCTGACCACATTGCAGCTCAAAGACCCATTCTGAAAACTTGCGAGCCATCATAGTACCAAGTCAGCCCTTTTCAATGTGCATTTCTCTTGGGAGATGTGGGTACTCTATGGGCCTCTGGCAGTGTAACCAGTATTTATTCCTATCACACAAATGGACTTTGGGAGTCCCTTCCCTATGGAGGACTACTTTGTCATTCAAGATACTCTGGGGAGTGCCTAGGCCTTTCCCCAAAGGATGTGACAGACATTGATGATCCCCCATGAAAGTCCTCACCATCTCTGTGGAGAAGGGGATGGATGGGATGGGGGGTTTTGGGAGCATGTGAGTACGGAAGGGAGAAAGAATGGGATTGTTATGTAAAAAATAGATTGTTTCTAATTTAAATAAAAATTCATAAAAATGGAATGAAAAGGAATATAGGAATATAGCTAATGCTACCAAGAAGGCTGGGAAGAAGAAGGGAGATAGAGGCTGAGAAGAGATGGCATGGTTCTGAAGGAGTAACATGCCAGAAAATGGCTAAGCCATAGTCACGTGGCAATACATAGACTAATAGAAATCAGTTAATAATTGAAACAGAACTAGCCAATAAGAAGCTCTTACCAATTGGTCAATACTTTAATAATTAATGTAACATCTGTGTGTTGTTTGAGGCAAAGTGGAATTGGAACCATGTGTCACAGACACCTCCATCTTTAAGAGTCTTTATTCCTACCTCTCTGTCTAGCAATGTACTTATCATCCACTGTCACCTATAATCCCCTAGTATACAATATCTTTCTGCCTCTGTATGCAGAAGGAACTAAGAGGTCAGTAACAGGTTAGCCTTGATTCTATTGGTAAAAGTGAGAATAGGATATCTCCAATTAATGAGAAAAATTTGATACATCAACAATTATCTCAAGAGAGAGGAGATAGTTCCTGTAGGCTAGGTCTTCACAGTTGTTTGTGGAGAGGGGATCAGTTGAATTACAAAAAGCATTTCCGGAGTGAAAAAGGAAACTTCCTATGTAACCACCCCCTTCTCATACAGAGGTCACAAATGGATAAGTGTCAAGTTAAGGATGATATAAGTATGCAATGAATTTTTTTTTTATTTTTTCAACTTCATTTTCAATTTCTTTAAAGAATTTCCAAAGGCTATGTAGTGTGTATTTAGAGTTTCAAATGAATCCAATCTTTGGTCTTAGTAAAAGGAAGTGTAGGACACTTGCCACTAATCTGATGGTCAATCTGAATTATGATTTTTTGGTTGTATTACGATATTTGTATTGTAGAATTATAGCTGTGTGAAGAAGGAAAAGCTCTTAATCTTAGCTAATAATAGAATGAAGCTAATTTTCTAATTGACTAGAATACAAGAAGTCCTGGGTTCAATCATCATAGTGCATTAGCTATACTTTGTAGTTGAGGCCAGTAATCCAAATGTCTGTATAAGAGGCAAAATATGTGAAGGACATGCTTAAGTATAAACTTAATTTTAGCTCTGCCACGGTGTCTGAGATCCTGTTTCAAAATATATAAACATAATATCATAAAGTTAAATACAATAGTCCTAGTATCCTTACTTATTTGATTAATAATTGTTGGATTTTATTGAGAGATGTTTTCATGTGATCCAGGATGGCCTTTCACTCCTGATTACAATTTATTGGTCTACTATGTCATTGCTAGCATCATAGTCTTCTCTCACTTTCCCTGATAAAATAATGGTGTAAATGTTGAAGTGGACATACACACACACACACATACATACACACACAATATTTAGTTATTTTATGAGAGCCATCTCTAATAAGAATTCTTTTTTAACTTATAAACCATGCTTGCATGTTTAATCAATATCAAGAGAGCTCTCAAAAGAGAAAAAAACATAAATAGGATTTGTAGGACCCAATATATTCACCTGAATACATTTGAAAAGTTAAAATTTGCAAGAAAATATTCAAGCCCAGAATTTTGTGCTTCTCTTCCGTAATAAATATACATCATTTCCTTTATGGACTACTGAAACATTTCACAAAGTGAAGCTTGATCTTTCTATCTCTAATTATATACTCAAAATTCCATAGAAACAATAATCTGTTTTCTCAAGTTATCTTGCAATTCAATTCCAGTAATATAAAACTCTGTGGATACATTAGTCATATAAAAAGATTATTTTCTAAATCACTGATATTAATAAGATTCCATAGTGTGCTGAAAGTGGATTCATTTCTTTGTTCAACAAAGAAAATTTCAATGGTACATCTATTGTCCTTGAGGAAAAAAATTAATACTTGTCCAAACTAAAGCCTTCTAAATTCTGGCACTTTGCAGAAATTTGTCTCTGTTTCTTTCAAATAGCTTCTTTCCCAAGACTCTTTTTGCTCATCTTCTGACATGAAATCATTACTAAGTTGCGAGTAATTATTGCAGTTCTTCCTAATATTAAAATCCTGGATAGAAATAAGCTATTTCATGTGCTTTCTGAGACCCATCTGCCAATGCTTTTTATCCTGGCCCCATACCCTCTCTAGGAATTTGTCCCTTTATAAATGGGACTGCCTTCATGGACCAAAGGTGTGTATTCTAATGAACATGCCTCAACCTGTAAGGACAGTGACTGATTGAAGCCCCATGACTTCCAAGGGTCTTTAGGAATCTTGTACAACCGAAACAACTCTCCTGGTTCTAACAAGGTAGCCCATGTCGCCTGATTTGTGTGGAAGCAGTCCAACAAGAAACAACCAGATACTTTCAGAATTCACATGTGTGAAGTCACAAATTAAGGATAAATTGTTGAGGTGCCTTTTTAACATACCAAACGAGATGGTGTCCAAAATGCTTCTCAGCATTTCTAATACCTGTGCACTTGTAACAGAGTTCTCGATCCTCAGAACTTCCCACGCTGTACCCCTACTCTTAACCACTCCATCCCTGAGGCCCAATTCCCTTCCCCCATCCTGTGATTCTTACATAGCCTCAATCACTTTGGATATTGGGGTCTCTTTGTCTCCTGGCTTACTCCTGTTATTGTGGTTTCTCATACCTGTCTTTTCCCCTCTCAATCCCCTCAAACTCTCATGGCTTGCTTCACTCAGGACCTTCCCGTATATCTCTGGCTATTTCTTCCTCATATCTAAAGTAAACCTTCTCATCCCTCTTAACTAAGCACATAACATCATTTTTCTTTATCCATTCAACAGCTTTATTTCACATATATGTGGTGGAAACTGAACAGATCCATGAATGGAAAACCATTTGATAATCAGATGGGGAAGCTATATAAAAGTACCAAAAAACCTAGTTGTGTAATTTTAAAATTAGTGAGAAACAAATTTTAACATGTTTTTCAAGATTTGTGTTTTAATATTTGCCTAAATGCATGTCTGTAGAGCACATTATTTCCTTGTGCTAGTGGGCTATAGGCAGACACAGTATCCTCTGCAACTGGAGTTACAATATAGGTGCAGGAGGCACATTCCAAGTCCCAAGGAAGAATAGCCAATCTTCAAACCATTGACTCATCTTTCCAGCCAGTCACAACTTCAATTATTCTGGGGATATCCTAGAGGAAACATTAGGTGAGGCAAATGTAAATTTAAAGAAAGACACATTTAAAGGAATTCAAAAAGGATAACACATTGTACAGTATATGAATTTTGCTTGGGAATTGGTTGTTGTATTTAGGAAAACCATGCTGTAGTTTTCAGTCAATTCATATTCTTGAAATTTACATTGTAGCACTGCATTTCAGCTTTGATCCCTTGTTTTGTAAATGGTTTAAAGTGGTATCTACAAACAAACATGTTTTTCTTTGAATCCTATTCTCAGATGGGGAAACTCAAGTTACACATATTCTCTAGAATGACTGAAGCTGCACTCTTTCAAAAGTCAAGATTTTGACCTGCTGCAGTGGCTCCTTATCCAAAACTGCTTTCAGAAGGACACATAGCTTCACAATGCCCATGAGAAGGATCTGTGAGATGAACATCAAAATGTGATCAGATGGTAAGATTTTATTTTACCCAGTAAAGCCAGCATCTGACCTGGAGTGTCATACCATGCTGTGTTTAATACAGATATTGTGAATTTAATGAATGTCATAGTTGGGTAGACATAGAAAGGTTTCTTTATATAACCCCACTTACTTGACCTGGACCCATTAAGAGTCACTGCACTCACAGAAGGCCTCTGTGCATTAGGTGCCTGCCCTTTATGTAAGGCATGGGAGAGTACAGTATCCCAGGCATCCATTTCATCATCATCATCATCATCATCATCATCATCATCATCATCATCAACTTAGATTTGCAGCAGAGACATTCTTTACATTCCTGACTTACCTAGAACTCTATTTCCAGATAAGTCTCACCTCACACTCAGAGTTTCACATTTTTCTTCCTCTAAACTGTTGGGATAAAAGACATGCAGCCACTTTGCCAGCTCACTTTTCATTTTTTACCTAAGCAACTTGTCATGGCCAATATCAACGGGTGCCAGATGGCTTGTGTGTGTAACCCATGCAGTGAGTCCAAACTTTGTTTTCATTCACAGAGCTTGATTGTCCGTGAAGCCTCTTTCATGAAAGAGCCATGTCAGGCAAAACTGGCGAACTCCGATCAGCAGCAGAGAACGCTGATCACGAGCTCACCTCTGGAATGCCAGGAGAGAACAGTGTTTGCGAGCTTACCTCTGGAACATTGATCACTTACTGGAACCAACTGCCATTCCAGTTCTGCGCTTGGCCTGCTGGACGTGTTCACAGGTCTTGGGAAGAAATGTCTCTCACAAAGTATATCGCTTAACCTCTTCCTGCAGCCAGTTGGCATTGGAGGTCAGGTTCCACTGGTAAACTCTCCTCGCCAGCAGAGAACCCTGATCGGGAGAGCATCTCTGGAACTTTCATCACTTCTTGAAGCCAACTGTCACTCCAGGTCTCCTTTTGGCCTGTCGCAAGTGTGCACAGGTCTTGGGAAGAAAAGGACTCCTTCCTACAAACACAATCGCTTACCCTATTCCTGCCGTCAGTTGCCATGGGAAATAGCCTTCAACCCTCTTTGCCTGAGGTAAATGACTTAAGACAGTATTCTCTGCTCAACTGCCTATGAAACTTCCTGCCCAGACCAGTGGATAGAGTCCTACAGGCCTCAGCAATACTGTGGCCCTTTGATCACACATCATGGTCTCTCAGACCATGGACTATTATCAGCAACCAAGTCTCACAAGAGGAGTTTTACAACTCAGACAAAAGCCTGGAGTATTTAACAACCAATAAATCCCTGAAGGATTTGCCACCTCAACAACGGCAGCCACGATCTCTCCCCACATTGCGGTGCAGAGACTCACATGTGGACCAGAGACAGGGCAAGAATTGCACGGTGGTAAGATTCCCTGACTCTGGACTTGCAGACAGCCAGTACTAGACTGCAGGCACTGAAGTATCTACAGACTATATGGGCACTTCAAGCTTCACAAAGGAGCTGAGACAGGGCCAGAAAGGAAAGGGACCACTCCTTTTGCAGATCCTAGATACCATGAGAAACACAGTGAGCAGTGATCCCAGTCTGTCTGCTATTCATCCAGTAATCAGAAAAAGACCTAGGTCATCTTTTCTGCCAGTTAAGACATTAAAAACTTTGCCATTTCATAAAGAGAATCCCCATTCTTACCTGACTATACAAGTGACTACTGGCAGGTCTCTAGTACCACCCACAAGTGAAGGAGGAGTTTTGGATGATACCTCACCTTCAGAGAAGTCTGTGAATAAATTTTGCTTTACTCATTGTTCTTTTGGCTCCCTGCAGTTCACTCAAGAGCCTATAACACTTTCCATTATTGCAGACTGGACATACTAACATATGTCCTACCCAGAGGAAGAGGTCACTCATGCGTCCACTTACAAAGTGGGGCCTAGGCTTTCCTCATCTAAGAGAAGCAGATGGAAACATGAAACCACAGCAAAAGGAAGCCTCAGTAGATCTAAACAGGAACATAATACCCTAAATTTGTAAAACTATGACCCACAAACTCTCTGCAGTGCCTTAAAAACTAAGGGAGCCCTAACAACAACCACTTACAATGAATGGGACACAGATAGCTTAATGGCGACATCTGATTCTCCAGACATTTCTTCTTCCTCAAAAAAGGCCCAGGTTAATTCTAAATCTAGTGGAGGGGCCTTAGCATCATGCACAATGGAGGGAGGAGCTGTGGCCAATGCCTCCCCTACAGAAAGAGCTGTGGACCTATATTGCTGTGCCCCTAACACTCTCAGCCATTTCAGTTCAGTCAAGGAACAACAAAACATTCCATACCTGTAGATGCGACACTCAGACATATGCCCTCTCAGGTGGAAGAGCTGATCCATTCTCCCTCTATAAAAGAGGACCCTCGGCCATCCTCTTCTATGAAATCCATAATTCAACAGGTAGCCACTGCACAAGGAAGCCTAAATAGATCACGACATGATGACAATTGCCCAGGCCAGAAATCCAATGACCCACCAACTCCTACCAATTTTTTAATAGCTGAGGAGGGACTAACACCCAATACAAAAGATGAATGGGATTTTGACATTGTTCTGAGTACATCTTGGTCTCTAAAACTTCCATTATTCTCAGAACAGTCACAGGATAGGTCCATATCTTCTGGCAAAGCCCAGGCACATTCCAGATGGGAGAAAGGTGCTTTGGATAATCTTTTACATTAAGAATGGTATCAACAACCATTTTTCTCTGGTACTTGTTCTTTTTGGCCCTTGCATTTCACTCAAGGACCTGTAACACTATCCATTCCTTCACACTGGACATACACACATATGCCCTACCAAGATGAAGGTATCAATCAATCTTCTTCTTACAAAGTGTGACCCAGGGATTCCCGCTCTAGGAGAAGCAGATTAGAACAGAAAATGACTGCACATGGAAGCCTCAGTAGATCAAAACCAGGACACAATGGCCTGGAGTTGCAAAAATGTGACCCACAAACTCTGAGCCCTGCCTTACAAGATGAGGAGGTGCTAACAAGAAACACTTATGATGAATGGGACACTGATATTTTATTGGGGACATCTGAGTTTCCAGAAACTACTGCATCATCAAAAGAGCTCCAAGTAGTTTCCAGATACACTGCAGAGGCTTAGCATCATCCACATTTGAAAGAGGACTTCTGGATTATTTCACCCATGCAGATTTTGTTGTAGACTGCTTTTGTTCTGTCACTGACTCTTTTCAGCCTTTGCAGTTCTATCAAGGAACAACAACACAGTCCGTAACTGTAGAGTGGATGTTCACAAATATGCCCTCTCAGAATGAAGAGCTGACACATTATCCCTCTATAAAAGAGGTCCCTAGGCCATGCTTTTCTATGAAATCCAGAATTCAACAAGCAGCCAGTGCACAAGGAAGCCTGAATAGTTCAGACCCTGTTGACATTTGTGCAAGCCAGAAATCCTACAATCAACAACCTCCCACCAATGACTTAAGAGTCGAGGGAGTCCTAACATCAAACACAAAAGATGGATGGGACTTTGACATTGTTCTTGATACATCTGTGTCTATAGATCATCCAATATTCTCAGAACAGACACAGGGTGCTTCCATCTCTATTGATGGGGACAAAACAGAGTCCACAAGTGAGGGAATTCTAGGTAATTCGTCACCTTCAGAGGTGTGTCAGGAACCATTTTGCTCTGTCTATGGATCTTTTCTGCCCTTTCAGACCACTCAAGGGCCTATAACATTATCTATTCCTGCAGATTGGACATACACATATATATGCCATTCCCAGAGGAAGAGATCACACATTCTCCCTTATAAAAATTGGGTTCCAGATGTTCCACCTCTAGGAGAAGCATATTGAAACAGGAAAAAACAGTAGAAAGAAGAGTCAGTGGATCACATCGAGATCACAATGGCATTGCACGACAATCCTATGACCCACAAAATTCATGTAATGCCTTTAGAGCTGAGGGAGACCTAAAACCATGCATATCTGAATAATGGTTCATTGGTATTACCATGGGGCCATCAGAGTGTCCAGACTTTCCTTCATCCTCAAAAGAGGCCCAAGATATTTCCAGCTCTCCTGGATGGGCCTTAACTACATTTACAAGTGAGAGAGGAGGTCTGCCTGAGGACTCTCCTGTAGAGGGTTCACTGAAACAATTTTGCTCTGTCCCTGATTCTTCTCAGCCTTTGAAATTCACACAAGGGCCTAGAAAACTGTCCATTCCTGTAGTTTGGAAGTTCACACATAGTTCCTCTCAAGTAGAAGAGTTGACAACTTCTTTTTTCAAAAAGAACCCCATGCCACCCTCTTCTATGAAAAGCAGTATTCAACAGAAAGACACAGCACAAAGAAGACTCAATAGATCACATCCTAATGCCAATTCCTTAGAGCATAATTGCAATGACCCAAAACCTTCCACCTCTTCTTTATCAGCTGAGGAAGGCCTAGCATCCATCATAAAAGATGAATGGGACTTTGACATTGTTCTTGGTACATTTGGGTCTCTAAACCTTCCTTTATTCTCAGAACAGGAACAGGTTACTTCCATTTTTACTTGCGAAGCCCAAACATTGTCCAAATGTGTTGTAGGTTATTTGGATGATTCCACACCTTCACAGGGATATCTGGATTCATACTGTCCTGGTCATGGTTATTTTGGACCCTTACAGTTCACTCAAGGGCCTGTAACATTATCCATTTCACGAGATTGGACATACACACATATGCTCAATCCAAATGAAGATATCACTCACTCTTCCTATTACAAAGTGGGGTCCAAGTTTCCTGCTCTAGGACAAGGAGATTGAATCATGAAACTAAACCACGAGGAAGTCTCAATAGATCAAAAGCAGAACAAAATGGCCTAGATTTGCAAAAACATAACAAACAGACTCCTTGCACTGCTTTAAGAGCTGAGGGAGTCCTAATATAAAACAATTCTTATAAATGGGACAGTGATATTATAATGGGGAAATCTGATTCTCCAGATATTCTTGAATCCTCTGAAGAGACCCTGTTTTCTTCCAGCTCTACTAGAGGGGCCTTAAAATCATCCACAATTGAGGGAGAAGTTCTGGATGATGCCGCTCCTTCAGTGGAGGATCAATTTTTCTCTGTCCCTGACTCTGTACAGCCTGTGACCTTCAATCAAGGAAAAACAACACAGTCCATAAATGTAGATTGGATTTTCACACATATGCCCTCTCAGGTGGAAGAGCTAAAACATTCTTCCTCTATAAAAGATGACCCCAGGCCATCCTCTTGTATGAGAAACAAAATTCCAAAGGCAGCCCCTGCACAAGGAAGCATGAATAGATCACATTCTGATGACAATTATTCAGGCCAGAAATCGAATGACACACAAACTCCCACCAATGTCTTAACAGCTGAGGGAGGCCTAATATTCAATACAAAAGATAAATGGGACTTTGACATTATTTTGGAACATCTGTGTCTCTAGACTTTCCTATATTCTCAGAAGAGTCACAGGATACTTCCCTCTCTACTGGAGGAACACAAACAAAGTCCATAATGGAGGGAGTTCTAAATGATCCCTCACACTCAGCGGGTTCTGCGGCACCATCTTGTTCTGGTTTTGGAAATTTTCTTCCCCTTAAGTTCACTCAAGGGCCTATAACACTATCCATTCCTGTATACTGGACACACATACATATGCCCTCTACACAGGAAGAGATCACTGATACTCCCTTTTACAAAATGGTTTCCAGGCATTCCTCCCCTAGGAAAAGCAGATAGAAACCAGAAACCACCATAGAAGGAAGCCTCAGTAGATCACATCAAGTTCACAATGGCATTGCACAGCAATACTATGACCCACAAAATCCATTCAATACCTTAAGCCTGATGGAGGCCTAAAACCTAGCATTGGTATTGCCATGAAGACATACATTTATACACCTCAGAAGAGGCCCATATTAGTTCTTAGTCTACCTGACTAAGGCTATAACATCATCCACCCATGAGGGAGAAATACTTGCTTATCGCTCCCCTGCAGAGGCCTCAGTGAACCTATTTTGCACTGTCCCTGATTCTTCTTAGCCTTTGTACTTCACTCAAGGGACTATAACACTGTACATTCCTGTAGACTGGATGCTCATACATATGCCCTCCGATGTATAATAGACAATACCTTTGCCCACTTACAAAAGTGGCCCAATGTTGTCATCCTCTATGAGAAGCAGATGTATATTACAAACTACAACATGAGTAAACCTCAATGGATCAGCACCAGTTTACCATGGCCTGTACCAGAAAATCATTGACCCACAAACTCCTTCCCCTTCCTTAAAAGCAGAGAACACTAACATTTAACACATCTGATGGATGGGACTTTGTCATTCATCTTGTGTTTTCCTTTTCTGAGGTCTTCCCTTCATCTTCAATACAGGCACAGGTTTACTCCAACATTGCTGGAGAGGTCCTAGCAAGTACCACAAGTAAGAGAGGTGTTTGTGATGATGCCTCTCCTTGGAGGGTGATGTGCAAACCTTTTGCTCTATCAGGAGTTCTTTTGGCATTTGTAGTTCACTCAAAGTTCTATATTGTTGTCCATGCCTGCAGACTGGAATTTCACACAGGTGTTATTCCAGGTAGAATAGCTCACCTATTCTCCATCTTACAATGGTTTCCTCCATGTGTTCTTCTATTAGGAGAAGCAAATGGAAACAGAAAAAGAGTGCCAAAGGACGCCTCAGTAGATCACAAACTGATTAAAATGGCTTAGGCTAGAAAACCTATGGCCCACAAATTCCCATCTCAGTTGTAATACCTGATGAAATCATCACAACAAACATATTTCATGAAAGGGACTTAAGCTTTACTCCAGGTACATCTGGGTCCCTAGATATTCCATCATCCTCACATCAAGCACAAGTAACTTTCATCTACACTAAAGACATCTTGCCAACTTCTACATGTGTTATATGAGTTCTAGATTGTCCCACACCTACATGCTGGATTGTGGACAACTTTTCCTGTCCCTGATTCTTTGGGGCCTTTGAAGTTCACACAGAGACCTTTAAACTGTCTATACTGGCATATTGTATCTTTCAACGTCTCCCTTCCTATGAAGGTGTCACTTTCCAGTCTACTTCTAGGACTCTGTAGACAATGCATTACAAACTAAGGAGAAGAGATGCAAACAGGTAGAACCTCAGCAAGGCAGCATAACAATTTTTCCCTCAGAACAATCAGACCTAATGCTTCAGACCAATTCACATTCCCCAAATGGGGCAGATATGCCCCTTTTCAAGATGATAGCCAAACAGCATGCTCATGACTCAATAAGCTATGTGACATATATGTTTAGAACTAATGGCCTAAGAAGTGCACAGATACATATTTCCATTTATATTTATTATATATTTATTGTCCCTCATAAGGAGATACCTCAGGTCTTCAATCATAGCAAATGTTCTCATAAATAAACCTAAGCAACTGCCAGGACACAATCTAAACTTCTGATTACCACAGAAGTTTACTGAGAAATGCACACTGAGAACCATGGGCTTCGGACTTTCCTTAGTAGATCAACAAGCAATGTGACATACATATCTTGATTCAGGTGATCTTGGACATTACCTAGTCACCAAAATGGGTTTCAAAAAATAATGTTGGGATTTAGATGTTTGCATTATTCACAGGAGGCAAAAGTTTCCTAAACATTAATCAAGGGAATTTGAGATCTATCCAGTCAAGGAGAAGCTAGGTGAGACATTAAATTTCATGTCAGAGTCCCCAGAACTTTATATTAAATAGAACATAGGTTTGTATATTCCCATACAAACAAGTAAGTATTCCTAGAATATATATTTATTCTCAACTTGCAATAAGAAATTCCTGTTCTAATCAGAGGAGGTTAGAGGAACACCTGAGTGCATGACTATAAAATCATGGCTCCTCACTCTTTGGAACAAGAAGAAATGAAATACTACCCTCCAGGTTCTGAATCTTTCTCTTTCTGTGGAAAGAGGGACAAAGGTAAGACCTAGACTTAAACTCATAAAAACTAACCTGGTAAACCTACTTGGAAAATTCTCATATGTGAAATTAACTTATTTCTGCTAACCACATGAGTATAGCATCAGATTTTCAGGAGTGAACTAAGAGTGGCATGCAGGAATCCATATTCAATGGGGAGAATATAGACATTAATTATCTCTACTATATTGAGAGAGATAATATCCTATGAAGACGTAAGATACAGAGCATAACATGTGTATACCAAGTGATTCTACAATATTAAATGGTGATTAAAGTAAACCCTATCACTAAACAATGATATAATGTCTTATTTGCATTCATGCTAATCTTAGTTCTACACTGTTTCCAAGGAAAAGTAACAGTGATTAAGAACTTCTCCCTCTGTGCTTAGTAGACCTTACATATACCCTTATTCAAGGGAAATTTGGGGAACACTAATTTGAAGACCCATCACAAAAATATAGAAAAGCTAGCTTGAAAACCAGGCCATTTACTAATAAGTTTTAACCAAAATTGTGAAGTTCCTTTTCTTTGTGATAACATCTTTTAAGTTATTTATAAGTTTAATAACCTAGGCCCAGGAATTTACATCCAAACTCTGAGAAGTATTTGAAGATTTCGCTCATGCCTTCAGTGGAGTTGCCAGAGACTGATGTTTTCTATACTTTAAAGAAGAATTTAAATATGACAAAAATTTTCCTGGATCATGCTCTTCCTTAAAAGGTAAATTATGGCATTCACCCTTACAACAGCACCATTGGAGATACTCTACATTCCAAATTTTGCATGACTTTTTTTCAACCTATGAAAGACAGGAGTTAGAACTTCTCCGATTGACTCAAGTAGCTGTCATATTTCCCTTTTCTGAGCATGGGCACATTGATTTTCCTACTTACTTAACAAACATTGTTCACTATAGTGGCAGGTCATAGAGAACAAAGAGAGCAAGAAGAGCCTGGGTTCCATCTACTTCCTTCAATTCAATCAGTACAAACTGTGTTCTCACCATTGCAGCCCAGATCTGTTAGACTTAGTGAACACAAATGTAACTACGCAATTTATCTAGCAACAGAAACACAAAATTCCAAGAATCCTAAGAGCATTGTTATATCCCTTGCAGATCCCACTCTAGATATGAACATACCAAATCACAGGGGAGATTTGGAATCTAAGGAGAATATTCTAGGGTATACTGGATTTAATTTTACAAAGTATGCAAATGTCTGCTGAAAATGTATCAGACGTTCCCTATGTGGCCTAGGGAGTATAATTCCCACTTTTTTGAGTGTGTCTGATGCACATGGGTCAATGCCTCAGAAATCCTATGTACCTATATTCTTCAGTTTTCCACCTATAACAAAGTAAGCATCAAACATTTCTTCCAAGGACAAAAAAGTACACAGACTCCTAGCTATATAAATGTTTCTTGGTTACTATATAACTACAGAATTCCAGCTCTAATAAGCTAGAGTGTAAACAGCTGACATTGAGGAAATGTGATAAATGATCCTTTTGATAATTTTGTCTCACACTTGAGAACTGTTGTTCCATTATAAAAGAATCTTTGAATCTGACATTGATTTCCAGGAACAGCCTAGTATGAATAATACAGACTGAGGCATTTTTTTCTGAGGGATTATGGGATATCCCCTCTCTTATGTACTATGCACAACATGTTCACTAACTAAGTAGTGGTCCTTTGGGTCTTTGTTTTATGATTCCTGTAGTCTGATAATTAAAGTTAGAGATGTTGATCTATGAGAGACTTCCTCTCTGAATAATGTCTAGCCTAGATATATCAGAACCTAGTATTTGCAAACAAAGTCAAGAATTCATGTCATCTATCTTTTAGCCAGTCATCAGAAATGAGAATTCTGCCATTAATTTCTAGATCTAAAGGGCTGACTGAAAATAGATGAAGCAAACTTCTCAGCCTGCATCATTCATGGTGTTACAAACAGCATTTGAATGCTAGCTGGTCTTCCCCAGATTCAAGACAACATATGGAAATAGTAACATCTGAAGAAGTTTTTCAAAACCTGGTTATATATGTGGGGACATTCCTCTAGTGCTAATCCCTTTTAAGTCAGGGAAGTATGATTTATGCACCCACTGACCAAGGGGATTCTGACATTCACTTTTGTTTAAGAGGGTCTCAGTTATTCTTTCATAGAAGGTGTCTAATACTCCCATTCTTCCATTATTACTCCTCACCTTTTCACTTCTAGATAAGTCACAAGACATAGTTCTTAGAAAAAAGACTGCTTTTGACTTTTGTCCTTTATACCAAGGGTATTTAAACTTTTACTTTTCTCTTCCATGGCACTCACATTTGTCCATTTGTACAATTTGGTATAAATCATTTTACTACTCAGTAACAGGGACTAAAGTGAAGGGGGCCTTATGCTTCTTCCTTTGTGGAAAAAAATTGGGTACTTCAAGACAACAGGATAGATTAGAAAGCTTATAATGCATCTCTTGCAAATCAGTCTGTTCCGGGTATTCTATATTACCTAATACGGTTTGGGACAAAATTATCTGGTAATTGGAAACTACAAAATGTTTTCTATTGGCAAGTGAGTGTTTGAAGCAATCATGTTTTCAAAGACACTTCAGAGTTACCCCTGTGAACTCTAGTTGACCTTTCTGAATATGGTCACTGGTCATTGCACATGAAAGCCTCCCCAGCTGAACAAATCAGCAACTTCAACCCCTGTAATAGATGAGACCACACTACATCCATGAATATATAGCAGAGAATAAAATATAGACATGGATTCATCTGCCTAGAACCTAGTAAATATACTTGAAAATTTGTTATCAAATGTAGAGACAAAGAAATTCTTGTGGAAGCATCAATGCCAAGAAGACCAATCGTACTTCAGGAAAAAAAAATTCTGGAGTCTTTCTGGACTCACAAAGTTTTGACTCATGATATGCATATCTGTAGCAAGGGGGCATAATGGGCAACTAATGAGGCAGAGCCCAAATATTCTCCCACTAACCAAGGAAACCTAGGAAATTCATCACTCTCAAGGGTGAATTGGATTTCTGCATACTGAAATAATGTGTATAAGGTGTTTCCTCCGCTTAATAAGGAGATCCAGAAATATTCCCTTACCCGGGATGGTTTCAGAAGTTTCCACTCTGCCAAAGGAGATACAGAACACACTTAACAAAAGTGTCACTATATATTCCTCTTTGAAAATAAGCAATCTTCTGTGTTTATGTGAGTCAGTGAGAAGCTCAGTCCTTTTCTTCTATTACAATCCTGCATCAGAAATTAAATATCTCTACAAGGTACAATTAAATTAGTAAATTTGCCCATCTGCAACTCAGAGATTTTCTTAATGACAAAGATGATATTAAGCAAGCTTCTCTGCCTAATACGACTTTGCATTACCTTCCCATTTGATATTATATATCCATGGTGAATCTCCATGCATAAGATCCAAATACACAGCTTTATTCTCCACTCTTACTACTAAGATGTGTTGGAAAGACACAGTTAATAACAACTGAAATGCTTGCTTTTACTGATGTGACATTCAAAGACCATGGTTGTCATATTGGATCCAGTAGAAAATAATCTAAACAGTGAGAATCCACCCTTTGTTCTACACCATGTAACTTAGGTTAAACTTCGAAAGTCCACAGAGAAAGCAATTTTTTTCTCTTTGATAAAAGTTTAGAGCATGTCAAGGTTAATATGGGGTCTGTAAGGATCAGAACCTTACAAATTGGAATGAAAATTTGGAACAACAGATGTAGAGATCATGTGTTTGTCTATGCAATATGGTGAGGCAAATAACTCCCGTTTAAAATTTGGCTTGGAACTGTTTGTAACACTACAAGATGGCCTAGTACTTTGCTTTCTTCTAATCTGCCTTACACAATTCCATTATGAGGATTTTTCAAGAGTATTTTATGTGTGCTATAATGTAGTTTACACCAATCTCCACAGACTCATAAGGTAAGTCAGACATTCTTCCTAAATGCACATCCTAGTTTTAATTTCTCACCACTGGAATCCACTCTAGATAGAATTCCCAGATCCCAATCATAGTGAGCATATGGAGGATTGGAGGACACTGAAAGCAATCCAGTAACAAGAAATATTGCAGTTTCCATCCATACACTGATCTGGGTTGTTGAGCAGAAAAATAAGGAGACAGTATGGTTGACACAGGAACACCAGCTGTTCAAAAACACTGAAGTTGATACTTGTTGTCTTCCAAATCTCCCAAAAGTCATGAATATCCTAATGTGTGAAGGACCGCTAGATGAAGAAGCAATGGTGGGACCTTCTGTACTGTAGAGTTCACAGGAAGAAATTCAACATCTGCCTAAATTGATAGAACTTTTCCTCCTTATCCAAAAGGTATGTCCTTCAGCAATGGCAATTATGGTAGCTAATTTTGACACATATTTGGCCTCAGATTTCCTCTGTTAAAATATTCTCAGTATCTGCCCTATTGATAAAGGGGAAAATTGCCCCTTCGGCCAGGACACCATTCAGTTCTCCATTTGCCCACTATGATGGCACATTGTTAGTTAGAATATATTGAAGCTCATGACACCGTATTTTTAAGAAATGGTCATGAGAACTTTGTTTTCTCACTTTAAGGGACCAATTACCTATCTACAAGCACAATATGAGCCTTAATGCTCTCGCTCTACCAAGTGTCACAGAAAATCATGCTCTACAAAGCTGGGGCCTTAAATTCTTATAATTTTTAAAAAGTGCTCTCAAATCTTTCCCTTTGTTTCAAGTGATCTGACACATATTCCTTTGATTAGCTTTTACAGCAAGGTAGATCCATAATTTCATGCTCTTTATTAGGATACTACAGACGAACTACCATTGACCCAGTGGCTATTCACCTACACTTCAAACACATGGGATCTCCAACTCCACTTCAAGTGCCAGCATCTTCTTAGATGAAATTCTGAGACTGGTGTCCTACATGCATTGAACATTCGGAATATGTGTCTATTATAACCTTAATGTTCTCTTAGAATCTGGTGCAGTACATTGGTCTTCCTCTACTTTACAAGGTACCCTGACAAATTTCTGTCAAAGGAATCTAGAACGTCTATTTACATTGCCCAGTTTACATTCAGTTTTTTCTCTCTGTACAATATGGACTTAAATGTTCGACTTATGTCCAAAAGCGCTCTGATTTCTTGTAACCACCAAGGTCTCTGGTGTAAAACTACCCATTAAAGGATATGAAATTGATATATATATATATATATATATATATATATATTTACACACACACACACACACACACACACACACACATATATATATATATATATATATATATATATATATATATCCAGTGAGACTGAAGTATTTACAAATCAGAACATGGAGATGTCCCATCATCTTCTTGTAAATATGGGAACATTGCATATGTACACTTTTCTGAAGGCATTACAAATCTCCTTAGGTTTTCCAAAGTCCTTGAAAGTTGGAATCCACCAAAAGGTCTTTAGAATATGCTCTTTTACCCTTGTTCCTTCCAACTATCTTCCTCCAACCTTAATTTAAGAATGCATTTCCCTATGAAAATGACTGCATATATGGTTGCTTTCATAAAAAGTTAAACAGTCCTCAATGCACAAAGCAGTCTCATAAATTCTATGTATTCTTTAGAAAATAGACTCATCAATATTATCTAATAGGGTGTCATTTAAACACAGGGGCCACATTCTGCTGCATTTTAATGCTGAATTCTCATCACATGAGCTTTTTCTTACAAAAGGCCCTTATTGCCATCTGATTCAGGGTCATCAGCTTGTTCCCAGCTAACTAGAGTTACCAGTCATTCCATTCACCACAATTGACACCCAGAACTCTTAATGTACCAGGGCTGAGGATTGTGAAGTAGAGCCCAGTCCTGAATTTCATTGCCTTATGGTAGAAAAACTGGTGTGGACCCCAACCTTCATACATATGAAGCTGAATAAGAGATCCCTCTGACAATGGATTCTGTGAGCTATTCCTATATACTATGCAGGCATGAACCATTTCTAATTTCTTTAGTAATTCTGATGATTTATCTCCTCTGACTCTGGATCACAAGACCTCTCTCTTTGGGAGTGGGATATATTGAAAAAACTACATATGTGAATTCCAATCTGCCTCCTCAATTCATTGTGACTCAAATATATATCTTCAGTCTATTGGGCCCCCAAATCACATCATTTAACCTAGAGCTTTTAGACCTTTCTCATAGAATGCTCTCTACCCTCAATCCCTATCCAAGTGGACCTCTGTTTTCTTCTCATTCAGGAGATCTCAGACATTCTTCTTAGCCTGCTTTGACCAAAGGAGACTGAGGCATTCTACTTCTCATCAAGATAACATTGGTGTGCTCTAATTTGTGGCATCAGAACCCTATAGTTCACCTAATGTCGGGATACCAAATCTACAGGTTTCAATCAAGTTTTATTATGGAACAAGCCCATCATTTTGCACTCAGTGTTGAGTATCAAAAGAGAACATTACAGTGACAGCTACATCGTGGACATGAACAGATAAAGATTGGCATTCACATTGTAGCAAAACCTCTCCAAAATGACATACAATATAGACATGACTTTGTTGCTTTTTAATGTTCTTATATTCTTCTTGTTTCTCTATTTAAGTTTAGAAAACAGTAAGTTGGACAGATTTATCTTATACATTTCCTGCCATTAAATATCAGCAGCCATGTTGTTATTTTTATTTTTTAAATTTAAATTAAAATCATTCATGTTTTACATTTCTATCTCTGTTCCCTCTCCCACCCATTCCCCCCACCATCTCTCCATCCCACCCCCATTCACTCTTCAGAGAAGGTGAGGCCTCCAATGGCCTCACCTCCAATGGCCTCCAATGTTCTGTGAATGGCAATGAGTATGGATCTATCTGCAGTCTTCTACTTGTCTGTATCCAGTAATGCCAGCAACCTTTGTTGAAGATACTTCCTTTTTTTCCATTTTATAATTTTGCTTCTTTTTCAAATATCAGGTTTTCACAGGTGTGTTTATTAATATCAGGGTCTTTGATTAAATCCTTTTGGTCTACCTGTCAATTTTTGTTCCAATACCTAGCTGTTTTCATTATAGTTTCTCTATAGTTGTGCGTGAATTCAGGGATTGGGATGCCTATGGAAGTTCCTTTATTATACAGGAAATAGACTCATCCTCTATCTTTTTGTTTATCCACATATAATTCAATACTGTTCATTCAAGTTCTGTGAAGAATTGTGCTGGGATTATGATGGGGATTGTGTTGAATCTATAGATTGCTTTTGGGAAGATTGCCATTTTATTATGTTGATCCCATATATGCAAGATCATGGTAGATCTTTCAAATTCATGATATCTTCTTCAATTTTCTTCTTAAAGAATTAAAGTTCTTGTCACACAGGTCTTTCACTTGTTAGGTTAGAGTCACCACAAAATATTTTATATTGTTTGTGTTTATGGGGAATGGTGATCTTTCTCTGATTTTTAATAAGAGGAGAGGTGAGGAAGACATGAGGGAGCAGAAAGTTTCAGTTGGGGGAAGAATAGAAGAAAACAAGAAAGGAGATATCATAATAGAGGGAGAGATTTTAGGTTTAAAATGAAATCAGGCACTAGGGAAATATCTGGAGATGTACAAGATGACAAGAACTAACAATGTAATCAACAGAGGAGAGGCTATATTAAATGCACTCCCCTGATAATGAGATTGATGACTAACTTATATGCCATCCTATAGCTTTCATCCATCAGCTGATGGAAGTAGACTCATACACCCACAACTACTCACTGAACTGAACTGGAATCCAGTTGCAGAGAAGGATGAGTGATGAGCAAAGTGGTCCAGACCAGGCTAGTGAAACCCACAGAAACAGCTGACATCAACAACGGGGAGCTCTTGGTCCCCAGACGGATACCTGGCAAAACACAATGGGATTGCTCCAGATCCCCTGAGCATGTAAGTCAGTGAGAAGGCCTCAGAAATCGATGGAGACTCTGGAGGTAGATCATTACTTATCACTAGTATAGGTGTTGAGTTTGGGAGCCCATTCCACATAGAGGGATATTCCCTGAGCCAAGACACATGGAGATGGGCCTAGTCCCTATCCCAAAGAATATGATAGACTCTGATGACCCCCTATTGAAGGCCAAACACTCCCTGGGGAGCAGAAAGGATATGTGATAGGTAGGGCTTTAGTTGGGGGGGTAGTGGGGGAGGAGGGAATGGAGAGGGACCAGGGATTGACATGTAAAACGATCTTGTCGATAATTCAAATTTAAAAAAAAAAACTGCAGAAAAGAGAAATTTTATGAAGAGGAATTGGTAAGGTGCATCATTTATAAGAAAATTAATATAACTATGTTACCCTTATGCATTACAGAAAATCAATATACAGATTCACATTTTATGAAGTCTATACTTGTCAGAAAGGTACAACAATCAAAAATATGTAAAATATATTAGAAAGATTGAACAGGTTTTTGGGAAAAAGCCAAGAAGTAAGGCAGGAAAAAGAGAGTCAACATTTAATCAAAAGACCAAAGAAAACATAGGAAAGGAAAAGGGTAATATTGACTAATGTTTCCCAGTTCCCTATATTCTAGGCAGATAAAAATTAAATAAACACAGACTTCACAACTTTCACAAAATTCCCTCAATGTGACCCTTGAACTCTTGTTTCAAACCGTTGAGCTACAGATAAAAAACTAATAAAAAACTGAAGCACCATGCTCTAGGGTTTTCACCAGAAGAGGACTGATTTCTTGCAATGGGTATTCAGCTCCTTATACTTCAGTTTGTTTCAGGTAAATCCAGCCCAACTCATGTTCAATCACAAAACACCAAAGAAAATATTTCAAAACTGTTAAACAAATTGAATGACACTGAAGACAATTATATGGAGGAAAACGCCTATGAACCCCTGATTTTGACAATAAAGCTAAAATTATACAATGGAAAAAAGGAAGCATATTCAGCAAATTGTTCTGGCATACTTGATGAGGATGTGTAGAAGACTGAAGATTGGTCAGTATCTATTGCCATGCACAAAACTTAAGTCCAAATGTATCAAAGATCTCAACATAAATCCAGCCACACTGAAACTCTTAGAAGAATAAGTAGGAGGTACCCTCAAACAATTGGTACAGTAGACCACTTCCTGAACATAACCCCAGCTAAGAAATATAAGTAAGCCACATATTAAATGTTTTTCCATCTGAAATCCTACCCAAAGTCTCAGGTCCTGTCTCTCCAGCAAGATGTTCAGAGAAGCCATAAATATTGCTACAGTAGATAGAATCTTATCTGCAGGAATCAGTCTTTTCCCAAATGAAATTCACTTGGAATTTAGAATTTCATGGTCTCTACTCTTTCACTAGATATTACTCAATGTGGGTGATATAAATGTCACATAGAACAACCTTATTCCTGTTAATTAGGAAGGTACCAGTGATTGATGGGGTTGACTGAGAAGCATTACAGTCCCAGAAGGGACTGCGGGTTCTGTCACTGAAAACAGCATGATTTGCCAAAAATTAAGGGTGGAAGAAGTGAAGGGGACTGACCCATCACAGCTGAGTGGAAACAAAATACACTATATGTCAGCTTGTCCTCAGTTATAACCAAAGAATCCTGTGTGGCATTTGATACTCGAGCATCAAAACTTAAGGTACATCCCTAAAAATTCTTCCATTCTCCACAGCTCTGGAAATATCATATGAACTAATCCATAGAGTGACTTCAATCTCAGGTTCTTGCCACAATCTGTATGTCATCTCTAGTCACTGTAGTTGTCTCGACCTGTGGAACGGCAATCTACAGCAAGATATCGGGGGGGGGGTGTGGACGGGATGGGGACAAGTGACAAGAGAGAAGGACAACAGACAGGATTCTGATTTAGTGGCAAATTTTATTTTTTCCAGGCTAGCCTATATAGTCAGTAGTATGAGGTAGAGGGGGAGGGGGAGAAGAGCCCAAGATAAAGGTGTTCATTCAACCAGGATGTTAGAAAACTACAGAGAGAAAATGTTGGCAGGGTCAAAAGTTCATGAGTGGAGGGGAGAAGGAGGGCTACCTAGGTAAATGGTGAGATGCAGGAGGGTTGCTTAGGTAAGTGGACCTGTGTTAGGAACAATAGATTGACGTCTGGGTCATGTTGCACCTTCTGGGTGCTTATGCTTCTGGGATTCATTTATAAACAAAAGACAGTTCTATAACCATGTGGTGTGCCAAGTTTAGGCCTAAAGGTTAATGCCAAGCTTCATGGCTCCCAACAAGTCACCACCATTCAGAGTTCCAAACTGAATGTTTGCAGGTATCAGGGAAGCAGAATATGAGCCCATTCAGTCAAGTCAGACTTCGAGCCTGAAAGTTCCTAATTTCTCCTAACAGGAGGTATAAAATCAAGCAGGTGTACATCTCACATGTGGACTTGTGAGCTCCCAATGATGCCTATTATCATATGGGAGATAAACTCACTCTTGTGGTTTTGGTTAGCCAACCATCTTTTGAAAACATTTATTGTCAGCTTT
>NW_023276980.1:0-20819 GCF_003668045.3 Cricetulus griseus | reverse complement strand
GGATGTAACACATATGTAGGTTTTTATTCAGAGCTCAAAGTTTCTCTAAAGTATATAGTTTGCTTTAATTTAGCAGTTTCTTTTTAATCTAATATCTCTCAATGCTGTTTTTTCCATTTCAGTAGCATTTCAAAAAAATATAAAGTTAATAATCTAATATTTAGTCTATCTCTGGAAGTCTTAATTACCCCCTTTGAGTTTATTGAGCATATCTTTTAGGAACCTCACAAAGTGTTAATTTAAGTAATCATTTTTTCTTGTTTTGTTTTTTGAGGCAGGGTTTCTCTGTGCCTTTGCACCCTGTCTTGGAAACAGTATTTTTAGGATGGTCTCAAACTCACAAAGACCCACCTACCACTGCTTCATGGGTGCTGGTATTACAGGTTTTCACCATCACCACCTGGAATATGTAATATTTATTAAGAAAAAAATCAAAAGTCAGATAAGGGGTTAAGAACCAGAAATAACAGAGAACCAGTTGAGCAACCATCAGTGACTCCTACCTCTTCAATTTATCAATCAAAAACAGAGAAAGATCCTGTCTCAGCCCCTCCTTACTAATTCCTGTCTCCAATCTCTCCACAGTTTTCCAAACCTCTATGATATTTTTTGGTCACTTAACTGGTAGCTCTGCTCTCTGATGCTATACAAGCTTTATTATGAAAATATCATCGAAATACCACACAATCCCCAGGACACCTTATCTATCTCACATGTTTGCTACTTCCATTCCTCATATGAAAGTCTCCATGACAGATGTCTCATAGCATGGATATCTCAACATCCTGTCGTCTCAAATGCAACTCAGCTTCCTCTTCACAGCTTCATGAAGTGAACTCTCACAGAGTCTTCATTTTGACTCTGACATTCCAAAACATAGATGTGTCATATTGTGAAGAACTGACCACAGAAGAAGAATCCATCATCTGTATAATTTGCATCTCTATAGTGTACATAGTCAGTAAAAAAAAAAATAGATGATTCTGCCGTGATTTTGTGGACCCTACCAAGCTTGGATCAAATTTGCCAGTTTTTGAATACTGTTGCTCCTGAGACAAGGAATTACTTTGCCTACTCCTCTATAATGTTAAAGCACTTCTGGATAGAGTCGTTACCTTAGTAGACTTTAAATGCAGAGCAGGGCTCTTTTTTAATGCTGTTAAAAACCTTGAACTCTCTTTCCCATCAATGGATTGCCATAAGAAACTACTCTTTTCCTTAACAAAATAGAGACTTCATATCTTCCTCCTTGTGTCCTTTTCACTGTAGACCTGAATGACTCAACAGTAATAACCATCAACAGAAGCAATAATTTGTCTAAGACATCAATCACCCAATTACTCTTAAACACAGCATTATTCACTTTCTTGAGATGTGTAGAGATTAAGAAAGATTCAGGGCCAAAATATCACATAGATGAATTCTAGCTAAATATTTCATGAAATCTTCTAAGAACCTGTTATTACTGACCAGGCCAAGATCGGCCAATACAATCAAAAAGGAATCCAGCCAGGTTTGGCCTAGAGGGCCACAGCAAGACAAGAACATGACTGTTTTATTGACAGAAAACAGACTTTTATATCTGTGTCAGAAACATAAGATAGTGGCAATTTACAGGAACAATTCAGTTTTAGTTACCAGGAAAACATGAAAATTGCAAGCCATATAGGGTAAAAAAGATTAATGTCTAAGAACAATTTTCTTGTTAAGCTTATGTACTTCCTAGATTACTAAGAAATCATATAGAGAAATACAGATTAGCCTGATTGCTTGATTGCCTGATGGAGTTCATCAGTTCATCAGGAACCAGTTGGTTCATTGTGTCCTAAGAGCCATGAGCTGTAGCCTGAATATTCTATGACACACATTTCTCAAGGCAGATAGGTCAGACCAACTGCATGGTGCCCTGCAGAGACTGGTACCCACTGAAATCCTCACCCTGGCCGCCAGGGTCTGCCATTACTCTGGCATCCCTGCCTTTTGTGTCCTATGACTACAGCCAATTAAGCTCTATAGAGACCATTTATGGATTTTGCCATTTAAAGTCTTGATACTGTCAACTTCTTCCAGAGGCAGGCAGATCTCTGTGTGTTCGAGGACAGCCTGGTCTCCTGAGTGCCAGGAGAGGCTCCAAAGCTACACAGAGAAACCCTGTCTAGAAACACCCCAAAAAGAACACCTGTTTTTGGACAATGAAGATAAAATCATACAATGTAAAAAAGAAAGTATCTTCAACAAATAGTGATGGCATAACTGGCTGCTGGTATGTAAAAGACTGCAGACAGATCCTTACCTATCACCATGCACAAAACATAAGTCTAAATGGATCAAAGACCTCGGCTTAAGTCCAGCCACACTGACCCTCTTAGAAGAGAACATAGGGAGTATCTAAAAGAATTTCTAAAGTAGACCACTTCCTGAACACAACACCCATAGCACAGACACAAAGATCCACAATTAATAAAAGGGACCTCCTGAAACTGAGAAGCTTCTGTAAGTCAAATGTTGTAGTCAACAAAACAAACAGCATCCCATAAAATGGAAAAAGATATTCATCAACCCCACATTTCACAGTGGGCTGGTTTGCAACATATACAAAGAAAACAAGAAGCTCATACCAAAACATCAAAAAATCCAATTAAAAAGTGGGATACAGAGATAGAAACTTTTCAATAGAGGAATCCAAAATGGCTGAAAGACACTTGAGAAAGTGCTCAGCACCCTTAGCAATCAGGGAAATGCAAATCAAAACACCACTGAGGTAGCATACTGCTCCTGTCAGAATAGCTAAAATCAAAAACAACAATGACAGATTATGATGAAAACAATGTGGAGAAAGGAGAACAATCCTCCAATGCTGGTTGAAATGGAAAGTCCAGCAGCTACTTTGGAAATAAGTACAGCGGTTCCTCAGAAAAATGAGAATCAGAGTACCACAAGATGCAGCTTGTCCACTTGTAGGCATATAGCCAAAAGATGCATATTCATACAACAAGGACATCTGTCCCACTATTTTCAAACCAGCATTATTTGTAATAGTCATAAAGTGGAAGCAACCTAGATGACCTTAAACTGAATAATGGATAGACAAAATATGGTACATTTACATAATGGAACAGAAAAAATGGCATATTAAAATTAACAGGGAAATGGATGGAAGTAGAAGAAAGTATCCTGGGTGAGGTAACCTAGTCAAAAAAACACGGTATGTACTCACTTGTGTATGGGTTTTAGACATGGAAGAAAGGATTACCATCTTACAATCCACACTCCCAGAGAAGCTAGGAAACAGGGAAAAACCTAAGAGAGATATGCACACCCCCCCAGAGAAGGGGAAAGGGACAAGGTCTCCTGAGGTCACTGGGAGCATGGGGGAGGAGAGACGGAGTTAAGAGAATGAGAAGGGGAGAAGAGGAATTGAGGAAGCAGAAAGAAGGAATCAGTGGTAGAATATAGCAGAGAAAGAAAAGAGATATCATAATAGACACAGCCATTATAGGTTTAATGAGAAATCTGGCACTAGGAAAATGTCCAGTGATCTACAAGGATGACACCAATTGACAATCTAAGCAGTAGTCAAGAGTTTACTTTAAATGCCCTTCTCTCATGAGATAGTTGACTACGTGATATGCCATCCTAGAGCATTCATCCAATAGCTGATGGAAGCAAAAGCAGACATGTACAGTAAACATTGAGCCAAACACCTGGAATCTAGTTTCAGATAGGGAGGAGTGATGAGGAAATGAGTCAAGACCAGACTGGAAAAACTCAGAGAAAAGTTGACCTGAACAAGTGGGAGCTCATGGACCACACTCTGATAGCTTGGGGAACCAGCATAGGACTGATCCAGGCCCCGTGGGTGTCAGTTAGGAGGCCTTGGTAATCTGTGGGGCCTCTGGTAGTAGATTAGAATTTATCCATAGTGTATGAAGGGACTTTGGGAGCCCATTCCACATAAAGCAACACAGTCTGAGCTTAGAGGAGTAGGCCTATGCCTTGCTCCAAATAATATGACAGACATTAAAGACCACACATGAAAGGTCTCCGCTTCACTGGGGAGCAGAAAGGGGATAGAAAAAGGTCAGTGAGGGGCAGGGGAGGAGGAGGGGAGAGGAAACTGAGATTGACATGTAAAACAATGTTGTTTCTAATATAAATTGAAAAAGGATAGAAATGCTTCCTGAACCAAAATAAAAAAATGCAAAGAAAAAGAAACAATATTTTAAATCTGATCCCATGGCCTATGGTACATAACTGGGAATCTGCCATATGTACCTGTACAGCACCTGGTACACTTGAGCTATCTCTGCACGTGAGAAACTCCTTTTCTCCCCTGGAACTTATCTTCAATGAATCACATCATTGTGGTTATTTTCAATATTAAGTTACAAGCATCTTAATAAAGTACTCATGAAAGACAATCCACATAACCATTTTTCTAAATGTTCCAAAACTATTTGCAACATTTGTAATACAAACATGAAAACAGAATGCAATATTCAGAACTTCTAAAAACCAAATCTATAGTTTTCTAATTTGTTTTCCCACTGCAAACAAAAATCAATGCCCACATGTGAACACTGGACTGTGATACTGCAAGAATTATATCCCCCCATGGCCTCGCTGTAGAATCTACCATTACCCAGTAAATCCATCCTGAGAAGCACAGAGGACAAAGGCCATTGCCCAGGTCACTAAATATACCTATGGATCTACACTCTGGCTCATGTTCCATTTAAGTCCCAACCGAGTTGAAAGATCACTGGATGTTGGTGGCACAAACCTTTAATAACAGCACTTGGGAGGCAGAGGCAATAAGATCTCTGTGAGTTCATACCAGACTTGTCTACAAGGTGAGTCCCAGTACAGCCATGAATGTTTCAGAGGTAAAACTTTTCTTGAAAAACAAGTAGTCAATAACTAACTAAATAAATAAATGAAATGATGGCTCAAAAGACTTGCTCTGAAAACCATATATTCACCATGGTATACCTTGTGTTTTTTCCTACAATTCAGTTCAGCAAAGCCAGAATATAATAATGGTAAGAAACCACAAAACACCTGCCACTAGTTATCCTGACAGCAAACCTCCCCCAGAACCCTCATATCAATTGACTCAGGTATCACAGTCCTTCCACCTCTGTCCTTACAGCACAGTCGACAGAGCCCTAGCCTAGAAAGTTTGTATTTTAGTAGACATTCCTCCTCTCAGGTATAGCACACCCTGTTTCTCATACAAAGCACAGGGTCCTTTGTGTTCATTATTCGTTAGACCCTCAGTGTTCATTGTAGCAAACCCATTGCCTCAGAGCTGGGAAATCCTGTAACCAAACACAGGTACCCTTCACCCAGTAACAGGTGTCACTGTGAAAATGAGGTAAAGAAACACAGGCCAGGAATTAGAAAACAATGTAGTTTTGAAAGGGCTTGGAGGCAGAAAAGACTGTGTGAATATGATGCATTTGTAAGCTCAGCCCACGACTGTGGTCACCCCAATCACCAGGCAGATTCAAAAACTTGCTGCAAACTGCATGAGGCTTTATTGTTTTTTACCGAGCTAACCCCATGTTAGCTCGAGTTTTTCCCCACCCGCCAAGGCGGATGGCTAGTAAAGATACCTTGAACCGGCTGCCAAGCAATCTTATAGGGCAGCGTAAGGGGAGTGTCTAGGGGTACACACAGGCTCAGGATTGTTGTGCCTCCAGGCTTGGAGGGCTTGCCCTTTGTTGATTGGCCAATTGGTTGTTATGGCCCATAGGCCCTCCCAGGGTGGTTGCTATGCTCTGCCAGTCATTGCTGTGCACTTGTCCGTAAAGCACACCCAGAGCCATAAAGCATAGTGCCACTAGCTAACTTCTGATTGGTTCCTTGCCACAAGGCAGGCACCTAAACTCTAGTGACCAAGGCAAGGTCAGAAAAGCACGTGTCCAGCTGTTATGGCTGTCAAAATGGGGAGCTGGTCCCTTCAAGTTTACATTTCATGAACAAACTTACCTAGCTCTGACTGTATGTTTCCTGGCATATTACAATTAATACTTTCCTATTCCGTCCATTAAGCTAGCCAATAATTCACCACAAATTAAATACTGTTCTCATAATTAACAAAAGACACAAATGAAAATAGGAAAGTTACAAGAAATAAATTCATTTAAATGGAAAAGAAAAAATACAAAGCTCACTTTTAATGGATTCAGCACCCCTGGATGGCCTTCCAGGAACCCAGAGAGGAGATGGGAAATGTAGATACAGTAAACCATGAGTCTTGTTTCTGGGGGATTGTTTAAGTACTCTGTGGGTGTGTTCATGAGTATCTTTGTGGGAAGCATCATTGTTTGTCATTATTTTGCTTTCTGAGATGCAGCAGGTTTTGGAGAAAGATGTGGGAAAGTAGCTTGGGTGGCAACTCCACCATAAGATTTCAGACTCTTTGGGTATATGGAAGCCAGTGGCTAGAATGAAGCTTTACCATAAAATTAATATGACTATCTAGCTTGTATAGGCAACCATAGTAGGTGGGTGTGGTGATTCCCTGTCCCACAGGTGGAAGAGATCCAAGAATATTAAAAATTAAAGAGATATTTAAGGACAGAAAGGGAGATGTGTGTTTTGTGGTTTCATGCTAGGGTCAGATGAACAGAAGATACTTTTTTCTGGTTGTCACAGGGATTTCACACAACCAGGAAAGTAAAGAAAGAACCAGATCTCAAACAAAAAAATAGGTCTTCCCCCTTCAGTAGGGTGGAAGATGGCTCCATTGCTTTCAGTTTATTCCTGAAATTCAGAGAGAAATCTAGGCAAATGAATAATAATAGAAAGAGAAATATTCATGAAAATTTGAATCGTTAGATGTCAATAAGATAGGAAGAATATGTTAATATGCTCTGTTGTAAGACAGCACATCTTCCTTCAGGTGCAGGTGGAAAAAAAAACCACAGCAGCATTATTTAAGTTTCTCAACATGAATGGTATAGAAGTGTGCATGTCGCTATGTATCTATAGAGTAGATTCATTAGAATGTCTCACAAGCTGTGGTCCCTATAGTCCAACCATGACTTCCTACCAACAGAAATTTGAAGAATCTTGTAGATTGCTTTTGAGCCTTTAGCTAAATCAAGTGAAGAATGCAGTAATTGCTCAGTCCATGAGGCTGGACATGTCAGACTGTCTCCTTATACACAAAAATTCCAAAGAAGTTAGCTGTAATGCTAGTAAAGGAATGAATTTGGTAGTGAGAAGTACAACAAGCAGGTAAAACAAGAGAGCTTCCTTCTCTAATATTGTTTATATATGTTGGCTCCTGCCAGAAAATGAGATCCAAGTTATAAGTGGATCATATTCTCCATTTGATTATTTATTTTGTTGTTGTTGTTGTTTTGTGTGTGTGTGTGTTTTCAAGAAATGGTTCATATGTGAGATACTGGAAATCGTTCTATAGTCCAGACTTGTCTGAAATTCAGAAAGTCCCACTACCTCTTCCCCCTGAATTCTGGTTTTAAAGTGTGCACTGCTACTAAGCACCTAAAGGTGGATCTTATCACCTCAAGTGATCAAGATTAATGACCAGTTTTCCCATTTAAAAAAAAAACTTGAATTAATTAAAATCCCTTCAGGCATCAGCAACTCTTTGTGAATTAGGTAATCGCAGAATAGCTGTCTCAAACACCAAGACAGAAGACCTGAGACAATGACTTGCCTGAAGGAGGCAGGGACAACATGGGAGTCATTCCAAAGCAAAGTTTTCCCAAACAAAGGAAAGATGGTGATAATAATAAATGTTGGTGCTTACTCTATAATCCAGTACCAATACTATGGACTGTAATGTTGCTGTCACTTCTAGAAGAGGGAAGAGTCTTCTCATCACAATGAACTAACTGTACAAGCTCATGTCACATAAACATACACTGAGAAGAATAAGATGTAGATAAGCCCTTACAATTGTGCCTGGAGAAGTGTCCCTTGACTGAACTAGATCTTATCATCTTGTAAATCAATATTAACCACCACACAAAATTGATATACCTTTCTGTGTAGAAAGAGAGAACCTTCCTAAGTTAGTGATATACCATATAACAATGAGCAATGTTTGATGACATAAAAAAAAATTGAGGATGGATTTAATCCTTTCCCAGATGTAGGCAGTAATTTTCTGAGGAATACAAGGATAGAATTGTGAATCTCACATAGTGTAAGGCATAGTGCAGAAGTCTTCTAACCTATGTTTTTACATTATTAAATCAGAATCTCAACCAAGTCCAAGGACAAACTGACCTATGATGTTTTTTTATCAAAGAGAAGCATAGAAAGAGACAGAGACAAATAGATGTACACAGTGAGACATACACAGAGACAGCTCCGGCCCGCCCGCCGGGGTCGCCTCGAGGGCCGCGCCACCTGGGTCCCCGCCCCCGGCTCCCGCAGGATGCACGGGCAGCCCGCGCTTCCCACAGCCGCCCCCGCTCCTCGCGCTACCGCCCGCGGCCTCCACTCACCCCGTTCTGCACAGTGTCGCTCAGCTTGACTTTCTTGTCCAGACTCCCAGGGGTCTCCATGGCCGAGAAGCGCGGATGCCCAGCAGCTGAGTGAGCGCCTGGGAGCAGAGGCGGGGCTGAGAGGCCAGAGGCGGGGCCTAGCAGAGATCAGGGGCGTGGCCGAGAGGCCAGAGGCGGGGTAAGACCTAGACTTAAACTCATCAAAACTAACCTACTAAACCTACTTGGAAAATTCTTGTATGTGGAAATTAACTTGTTTATGCTAACCACATGAGCATAGCATCAGATTTTCAGGAGTGAACTAAGAGTGGCATGCAGGAATCCATATTCAATGGGAAGAATATAGACATTAATAATTTCTAGTATATCATGAGAGATAATATCCTATGAAGAATTAAGATACAGAGCATAACATGTGTATACCAAGTGATTCTACAATATTAAATGGTGATTAAAGTAAACCTTATCACTAAAAAAGATATAATGTCTTATTTGCATTCATGCTAATCTTAGTTCTACACTCTTTCCAAGGAAAACTAACAGTGGTTGAGACCTTCTCCCTCTGTGCTTGGTAGACCTTACACATACCCTTATCCAAGGGAAATTTGGGGAACACTAATTTGATGACCCATCACAAATATAGAAAAGCTAGCTTGAAAACCAGGTTATTTACTAATAAGTTTTCACCAAAATTGGGAAGTTCCTGTTTTTGTGATAACATCTTTCAAGTTGTTTATAAGTTTGAGAACCTAGGCCCAGGAATTTACATCCAAACTCTGAGAAGAATGTGAAGATTTCACTCATGCCTTCAGTAGAGTTGCCGGAGACAGACGATTTCTATACTTTAAAGAAGAATTCAAATATGACAAGAATTTTCCTGGATCGTGCTCTTCCTTAAAAGGTAAATTATGGCATTTACACTTACAACAGCACCATTGGAGATACTCTGCTTCCCAAATTTTGCCTGACTTTATTTCAACCTATGAAAGACCAGAGTTAGAACTTCTGCGATTAACACAAGGAGCTCTCATATTTCCCTTTTCTGATCATGGGCACATTGATTTGCTTACTTACTGAGAAATATTGTTCCTTATACTGGCAGGTCATAGAGAACAAAGAGAGCAAGAAGAGCCTGGAATCTATCTACTTCCTTCAATTCAATCTGTAAAAACTGTGTTCTTACCATTGCACCCAAGATCTGTTAGATTGACTGAACACAAATGTATCTATGCAATTTATCTGGAAACAGAAACACAAAATTTTCAAGAATCCTAAGAGTATTGAAATATCTCTTGCAGATACCATTCTAGATATGAACATACCAAATGACAGTGAAAATTTGGAATCTGAGGAGAATATTCTAAGGTATACTGGACTTAATTTTACACGGTATACAAATGTCTGCTGAAAATGTATCAGATTTTCCCTATGTTGCCAAAGGAGTATAATTCCCACTTGTTTGAAACAGTGTGTCTGATGCACATGGGTCTACTCCTCAGAAATCCCATGTACCTATATTTTTCATTTTTCCACCTATAACAAAGTGAGCATCAAACATTTCTTCCAAGGTCAAAGAGTACACCGACCACTTATTATAAAAATGTTTCTTGGCTACTACATAACCATAGAATTTCAGCTCTAATAAGCTAGAATGTAAACAGCTCACATTGAGGAAATGTGATAAGTGATCCTTTTGATAATTTTGGCTCACACTTGAGAACTGCTGTTCCTTTATAAAAGAATCTTTGAATCAGAGTTTGATTTCCAGGAACAGCTTATTATGAATAACAAAGACTGAGAATTTTTTTTCTGAGGGATTATGGGATATCCCCTGTCTTATGTACTATGCACAACATGTTCTCTAATTAGTGGTCCCTTGGGCCTTTGTTTTATGATTCTTGTAGTCTGATATTTAAACTTAGAGATGTTGATATATGAGAGACTTCCTCTCTGAAAAATGTCTAGCCTAGATATGCCAGAACCTAGTATTTGCAAACAGAGTCAAGAATTCATGTCTTCTATGTTTAACCAGTCATCAGAAATTGAGAATTCTGCCATTAATACCTATATCTAAAGGAGCTGACTGAAAATAGATGAAGTAAACTTCTCAGCCTGCATCATTCATGGTGTTACAAACAGAATTTGAAAGCTAGCTGGTCTTCCCCAGATTCAAGACAAAATATGGAAATACTAACATCTAAAGAAGTGTTTCAAAACCTGGTTATATATGTTGGGATAGTCTTCTACTGCTAATGCCTTTTAAGTCAGGGAAATATGATTTATGCACCCACTGACCAAGGGGATTCTGACATTCACTTTTGTTTTAAGAGGGTCTCACAGTTATTCTTTCATAGAAGGTGTCTAGTACTCCCACTCTTCCATTATTACTCCTCACCTTTTCACTTTTAGATGAGACATAAGACATAGTTCTTAGACAAAAGATTGCTTTTGACTTTTGTCCTTTATACCAAGGGGATTTAAACTTTTATTTTTCTCTTCCATGGCACTCACATTTGTCCATTTGTACAATAGAGTATAAATCATTTTAAAACTCAGTAACAGGGACTAAAGTGAAGGGGGCCTCATGCTTCTTCCTCTGTAGAAAGAAAAACGGGTACTTCAAGACAACAGGATAGATTAGAAAGCTTATAATGCATCTTTGCAAATCAGTGTGCTCCAAGTATTCTATATTGTCCAAGGTGGTTTGGGGCAAAATAATCTGGTAATTGAAAACTCCAAAATGTTTTCTATTGGCAGGTGAGTTTCTCAAACAATCATGTTTTCAAAGACACTTCAGAGTTGCCCCTCTGAACTCTAGGTGACCTTTCTGAATATGGTCACTTATCATTGAACATGAAAGCTTCCCCAGGTGAGCAAATCAGCCACTTCAACAGCGGTAAGATTTGGGACCATGAATATATACCAGAGAATAAAATATAGACATGGATTCATCTGCCTAGAACCTAGTAAATATACTTGAAAATTTGTTGTCAATTGTAGAGACAAAGAAAATCTTGTGGAAGCATCAATGCCCAGAAGACCAATCGTCCTTCAGGATAAAAAATCTGAATTCTTTCTGGACTCACAAAGTTTTGACTCATGGTATGCATATCTGTAGGTGGGGGGCATAATGGGAAGTTAATGAGGCAGAGCCCAGATATTTTCCCACTAACCAAGGTAACCTAGGATTTTCACCACTGCCAAGGGTGAATTGGGTTTCTACATACTGAAATAATGTGTATAAGTTGTTTCCTCCTCTTAATAAGGAGATTCAGAAATATTCCCTTACCCGGGGTGGTTTCAGAAGTTTCCAATCTGCCAAAGGAATCAGAACACACTTAAGAAAAGTGTCACTATATATTACTCTGAAAATAAGCAATTTTTGTATATATGTGAGTCAGTGAGAAGCCCAGTCCTTTTCTTCTATTACAATGTTGCATTAGAAATTAAATATCTCTATGAGGTACAATTAAATTTGCAAATTTGCCCATCTGCAACTCAGAGATTTTCTTAATGCCAAAGATGATATTAAACATGCTTCTCTGCCTAATATGACTTTACATTACCTTTCCATGTGATATTATATATCCATGGTGAATCTCCATGCATAAGATCTAAGTACACAGCTTTAATTTCCACTCTCTCTACTAAGGTGTGTTGGAAAGACACAGTTATTAATAACTGAAATGCTTGCTTACACTGATGTGACATTCAAAGTCCCTGGTACTCATATTGGATCCAGTAGTAAATAATCTAGACAGTGAGAATCAACACTTTGTTCTACACCATGTAGCTTATGTTATACTGGGGAAGTCCACAGGGAAAGCAATTTTTGTTCTTCCTCTTTGATAAATGGCTAGAGCATGTCAAGGTTAATATGTGATATGTAAGGAAAAGAACCTTATGAATTGGAATGAAGATTTGGAACCACAAATCGAGAGATAATGTGTTTGGCTATGCAATATGGTGAGGCAAATAACTCCCTTTTCCTTCTCACTTTAAAATTTGGCTTGGAACTCTTTGTAACACTACAAGATGGCAAGTACTTTGCTTTCTTCTTATCTGCCTTACACAATTCCATTGAGGATTTTTCAAGAGTATTTTATATGTGCTATAATGTAGTTTACCCCAGTCTCCACAGACTCATAAGGTAAGTCTAAGACATACTTCCTAAATGCACATCCTAGTTTTAAGTTCTCACCACTGGAATCCATGCTAGATAGAGTTCGCAGATCCCAATCATAGTGAGCATATGGAGGATTGGAGGACACTGACAGCAATCCAGTAACAATAAATATTGCAGTTTCCATTCATACACTGATCTGGGTTGTTGAGCACAAAAATAAGGAGACAATATGGGTGACACAGGAGCACCAGCTGTTCAAAAACACTGAAGGTGATACTTGTTGTCTTCCAAATTTCCCCAAAGTCATGGATATCCTAATGTGTGAAGGACTGCTAGATGAAGAAGCAATGGTGGAACCCTTCTGTACTGTAGACTTCACAGGAAGAAATTCAACATCTGCATAAATTGATAGAACTTTTCCTCCTTATCCAAAAGGTATGTCCTTCATGAATGGCAATTATGGTAGCTAATATTGACACATATGTGGCCTCAGATTTCCACTGTTAAAAATATTCTCACTATCTGCCCCATTGATAAAGGGGAAAATTGCCCCTTCGGACAGGACCCCATTCAGTTCTCCATTTGCCCACTCTGATGGCACATTGTTAGTTAGAATATATTGAAGCTCATGGCACCGTCTTTTTAAGAAATGGTCATGAGAACTTTGTTTTCTCACTTTAAGGGACCAATTACTTATCTATAAGTACAATATGAGCCTTAATGCACTAGCTCTACCAAGAGTGTGACAGAAAATCATGCTCTAAATAGCTGGGGGCTTAAAGCATTACAATTTTTAAAAAGTGCTCTCAAATCTTTCCCTTTGTTTCAAGTGACCTGACACATATTCCTTTGATTAGCTTTTACAGCAAGGTAGATCCATAATTTCATGCTCTTGTTGAGAATACTACAGACGAACTCCCATTGACCCAGTGGCTATTCACCTACCCTTCTAACACATGGGATCTACAACTCCACTTCAAGTGCCAGCATCTTCTTAGATGAAATTCTGAGACTGGTGTCCTACATGCATTGAACATTTGGAAGATGTGTCTATTATAAGCTTAATGTTCTCTTGGAATCTGGTGCAGTACATTGGTTTTCCTCTACTTTATAAGGTACCCTGACAAATTTCTGTCAAAGGCATCTAGAACGTCTATTTACATTACCCAGTTTACATTCAGTTTTTCTTCTCTGTACAAAATGGACTTAAATGTTCAACTTACGTACAAAAGCACTCTGATTTCTTTTAAGCACCCAGGTCTCTGGTGTACAACTGCACATTAAAGGATAAGATATTGTCCTTCTGCACAATAGATATATATATATATATATATATATATATATATATATATATATCACCAATTAGGCTGAAGTATTTACAAATCAGACCATAGAAATATACCAACATCTTCTTGTAAATATGGGAACATTGGATATATACACTTTTCTGAAAGCATTACAAATCTCCTTAGGTGTTCCAAAATCATTGAAAGTAGTAATTCACCAAAAGTGTCCAAGAATATGCTCTTTTGCCCTTGGTCCTTCCAACTATCCCTGCCCAACTTTAATTTAAGAATGCATTTCCCTATGAAAAATGACTGCAGATATGCTTGCTTTCATAAAAAGTTAACAGTCCTCAATGTACAAAGCAGTCTAAAAAAATCTACGTATTCTTTAGAAAATAGACATATCAATATTATCTAAAAGGCTATCATTTAAACACAAGGGCCATTATCCTGCTGCATTTTAATGCTGAATTCTCATCACATGAGCTTTATCTTATAAAAGGCCCTTAATGTTATCTGATTCAGGGTCATCAGCTTGTTCCCAAATAACTAGAATTACCAGTCATTCCATTCACCACCATTGATACCGAGAACACTGGATCTTAATGTACCAGGGCTGAGGATTGTGAAATAGAGCCTAGTCCTGAATTTCCTTGTTTTATGGTGGAAAACCTAGTGTGGACCCCAACCTTCATACATACGTCTAAACAGCTGAATAAACTTAAGAGATCCATCTGACAATGAATTCTGTGAGCTACCTCTATATTCTATGCAGGCATGAACCATTTCTAATTTCTTTAGTAATTCTGATTGTTTATCTCATCTGACTTCTGGATCACAAGACCTCTCTCTCTGGGAGTGGGATATATTGAAAAAACTATATATGTGAATTCCAATCTGCCTCCTCTATTCATTGTGACTCAAATATATATCTTCAGTCTATTGGTCCCCCAGATCACATGATTTAACCTAGAGCTTTTAGACTTTTATCATAGAATGCTCTCTGCCCTCAATCTCTGTCCAAGTGGACCTGTTTTCTTCTCATCCAGGAGATCTCAGACCTTCTTCTCAGCCTGCTTTGACCAAAGGAGACTGAGGCATTCTACTTCTCATCAAGATAACTCTAATTTGTGATATCAGAACCCTATAGTTCACCTAATGTCGGGATACTAAATCTACAGCTTTCAATCAAGTTTTTTATGGAGCAAGCCCATCATTTTGCACTCAGGGTTGAGTAACAAAAGAGAACATTACAGTGACAGCTACATCGTGGACATGAACAGATAAAGATTGGCATTCACATTGTTGCATAATCTCTTCAAAATGACATACAATATACACATGACTTTGTTGCTTTTTAATGTTCTTATATTCTTCTTGTTTCTCTATTTGTTTTAAGTTTAGAAAATAGTAAGTTGAACAGACATTTCCTGCAATTAAATATCAGCAGGCATGTTGTTATTTTTATTTTTTAATTTAAATTAAAATCATTCATATTTTACATTTCAATCTCTGTTCCCTCTCCCACTCATACCCCCACCATCTCCCCATCCCAACCCCATTTACTCTTCAGAGAAGGTGAGGCCTCCAATGGCCTCACTTCCAATGGCCTCCAATGTTCTGTGAATGGCAATGAGTATGGATCTATCTGCCGTCTTCTACTTGTCTGTATCCAGTAATGCCAGCACCCTTTGTTGAAGATACTTCCTTTTTTTCCATTTTATAATTTTGCTTCTTTTTCAAATATCAGGTTTTCACAGGTGTGTTTATTAATATCAGGGTCTTTGATTAAATCCTTTTGGTCTACCTGTCAATTTTTGTTCCAATACCTAGCTGTTTTCATTATAGTTTCTCTATAGTTGTGCATGAATTCAGGGATTGGGATGCCTATGTAAGTTCCTTTATTATACAGGAAATAGACTCATCCTCTATCTTTTTGTTTATCCACATATAATTCAATACTGTTCATTCAAGTTCTGTGAAGAATTGTGCTGGGATTATGATGGGGATTGTGTTGAATCTATAGATTGCTTTTGGGAAGATTGCCATTTTATTATGTTGATCCCATATATGCAAGAGCATGGTAGATCTTTCAAATTCATGATATATTCTTCAATTTTTTTCTTAAAGAATTAAAGTTCTTGTCACACAGGTCTTTCACTTGTTTGGTTAGAGTCACCACAAAATATTTTATATTGTTTGTGTTTATGGGGAATGGTGATCTTTCTCTGATTTTTAATAAGAGGAGAGGTGAGGAAGACATGAGAGAGCAGAAAGTTTCAGTTGGGGGAAGAATAGAAGAAAACAAGAAAGGAGATATCATAATAGAGGGAGAGATTTTAGGTTTAAAATGAAATCAGGCACTAGTGAAATATCTGGAGATGTACAAGATGACAAGAACTAACAATGTAAGCAACAGAGGAGAGGCTACATTAAATGCACTCCCCTGATAATGAGATTGATGACTAACTTATATGCCATCCTATAGCTTTCATCCATCAGCTGATGGAAGTAGACTCATACACCCACAACTACTCACTGAACTGAACTGGAATCCAGTTGCAGAGAAGGATGAATGATGAGCAAAGTGGTCCAGACCAGGCTAGTGAAACCCACAGAAACAGCTGACATCAACAACGGGGAGCTCTTGGTCCCCAGACAGATACCTGGCAAAACACAATGGGATTGCTCCAGATCCCCTGAGCATGTAAGTCAGTGAGAAGGCCTCAGAAATCGATGGAGACTCTGGAGGTAGATCAGTACTTATCACTAGTATAGGTGTTGAGTTTGGGAGCCCATTCCACATAGAGGGATATTCCCTGAGCCAAGACACATGGGGATGGGCCTAGTCCCTATCCCAAAGAATATGATAGACTCTGATGACCCCCTATTGAAGGCCAAACACTCCCTGGGGAGCAGAAAGGATATATGATAGGTAGGGCTTTAGTTGGGGGGGTAGTGGGGGAGGAGGGAATGGAGAGGGACCAGGGATTGACATGTAAAACGATCTTGTCGATAATTCAAATTTAAAAAAAAAACTGCAGAAAAGAGAAATTTTATGAAGAGGAATTGGTAAGGTGCATCATTTATAAGAAAATAAATATAACTATGTTACCCTTATGCATTACAGAAAATCAATATACAGATTCACATTTTATGAAGTCTATACTTGTCAGAAAGGTACAACAATCAAAAATATGTAAAATATATTAGAAAGATTGAACAGGTTTTTGGGAAAAAGCCAAGAAGTAAGGCAGGAAAAAGAGAGTCAACATTTAATCAAAAGACCAAAGAAAACATAGGAAAGGAAAAGGGTAATATTGACTAATGTTTCCCAGTTCCCTATATTCTAGGCAGATAAAAATTAAATAAACACAGACTTCACAACTTTCACAAAATTCCCTCAATGTGACCCTTGAACTCTTGTTTCAAACCGTTGAGCTACAGATAAAAAACTAATAAAAAACTGAAGCACCATGCTCTAGGGTTTTCACCAGAAGAGGACTGATTTCTTGGAATGGGTATTCAGCTCCTTATACTTCAGTTTGTTTCAGGTAAATACAGCCCAACTGATGTTCAATCACAAAACACCAAAGAAAATATTTCAAAACTGTTAAACAAATTGAATGACACTGAAGACAATTATATGGAGGAAAACGCCTATGAACCCCTGATTTTGACAATAAAGCTAAAATTATACAATGGAAAAAAGGAAGCATATTCAGCAAATTGTTCTGGCATACTTGATGAGGATGTGTAGAAGACTGAAGATTGGTCAGTATCTATTGCCATGCACAAAACTTAAGTCCAAATGTATCAAAGACCTCAACATAAATCCAGCCACACTGAAACTCTTAGAAGAATAAGTAGGAGGTACCCTCAAACAATTGGTACAGTAGACCACTTCCTGAACATAACCCCAGCTAAGAAATATAAGTAAGCCACATATTAAATGTTTTTCCATCTGAAATCCTACCCAAAGTCTCAGGTCCTGCCTCTCCAGCAAGATGTTCAGATAAGCCATAAATATTGCTACAGTAGATAGAATCTTATCTGGAGGAATCAGTCTTTTCCCAAATGAAATTCACTTGGAATTTAGAATTTCATGGTCTCTACTCTTTCACTAGATATTACTCAATGGGGGTGATATAAATGTCACATTAGAACAACCTTATTCCTGTTAATCAGGAAGGTACCAGTGATTGATGGGGTGGACTGAGAAGCATTACAGTCCCAGAAGGGACTGCGGGTTCTGTCACTGAAAACAGCATGATTTGCCAAAAATTAAGGGTGGAAGAAGTGAAGGGGACTGACCCATCACAGCTGAGTGGAAACAAAATACAGTATATGTCAGCTTGTCCTCAGTTATAACCAAGGAATCCTGTGTGGCATTTGATACTCGAGCATCAAAACTTAAGGTACCTCCCTAAAAATTCTTCCATTCTCCACAGCTCTGGAAATATCATATGAACTAATCCATAGAGTGACTTCAATCTCAGGTTCTTGCCACAATCTGTATGTCATCTCTAGTCACTGTAGTTGTCTCGACCTGTGGAACGGCAATCTACAGCAAGATATCGGGGGGGGGGTGTGTGGACGGGATGGGGACAAGTGACAAGAGAGAAGGACAACAGACAGGATTCTGATTTAGTGGCAAATTTTATTTTTTCCAGGCTAGCCTATATAGTCAGTAGTATGAGGTAGAGGGGGAGGGGGAGAAGAGCCCAAGATAAAGGTGTTCATTCAACCAGGATGTTAGAAAACTACAGAGAGAAAATGTTGGCAGGGTGAAAAGTTCATGAGTGGTGGGGAGAAGGAGGGTTACCTAGGTAAATGGTGAGATGCTGGAGGGTTGCTTAGGTAAGTGGACCTGTGTTAGGAACAATAGATTGACGTCTGGGTCATGTTGCACCTTCTGGGTGCTTATGCTTCTGGGATTCATTTATAAACAAAAGACAGTTCTATAACCATGTGGTGTGCCAAGTTTAGGCCTAAAGGTTAATGCCAAGCTTCATGGCTCCCAACAAGTCACCACCATTCAGAGTTCCAAACTGAATGTTTGCAGGTATCAGGGAAGCAGAATATGAGCCCATTCAGTCAAGTCAGACTTCGAGCCTGAAAGTTCCTAATTTCTCCTAACAGGAGGTATAACATCAAGCAGGTGTACATCTCACATGTGGACTTGTGAGCTCCTAATGATGCCTATTATCATATGGGAGATAAACTCACTCTTGTGGTTTTGGTTAGCCAACCATCTTTTAAAGACATTTATTGTCAGCTTCCATCATGATCATTTCTTTGGTACATTTACCTCATTTTTTTGAGGTTTGGCCTTGGAAATTTCCATAATCACCAAGTATAAGTTAATTTCTGATGCAGTCAATTACTGTGCTGTGAAAAAGATTCACCATACTGGTTACTTTCCTATGGTATCTATCCATTATGTGTCCTTTTATGTATTTGAAGACTACAGTAGTGAGAAAAGGCTTTACCACACTGATGACATTCATAGGGTTTCTCTCCAGTATGTGATCTTTTATGACTTTGAAGATTACTGTGCTGAGCAAAGGCTTTCCCACACTGATTACATTCATAGGGTTTCTCTCCAGTATGTGTCCTTTTATGCGTTTGAAGATGACCGAGCTGAGCAAAGGCTTTCCCACACTGATTACATTCATAGGGTTTCTCTCCAGTATGTGATCTTTTATGACTTTGAAGAGTACTGTGCCGAGCAAAGGCTTTCCCACACTGATTACATTCATAGGGTTTCTCTCCAGTATGTGTCCTTTTATGCCTTTGAAGATGACTGTGATGAGAAAAGGCTTTACCACACTGATTACATTCATAGGGTTTCTCTCCAGTATGTGTCCTTTTATGCGTTTGAAGATGACTGCGCCGAGCAAAGGCTTTCCCACACTGATTACATTCATAGGGTTTCTCTCCAGTATGTGTCCTTTTATGCATTTGAAGATTATGGTGATGAGAAAAGGCTTTCCCACACTGATTACATTCATAGGGTTTCTCTCCAGTATGTGTCCTTTTATGCGATTGAAGATGACTGTGCCGAGAGAAGACTTTCCCACACTGATTACATTCATAGGGTTTGTCTCCAGTATGTGTTCTTTTATGCGTTTGAAGATGACTGTGCTGAGAAAAGGCGTTACCACACTGTCTACATTCATACGGTTTATCGCCAGTATGTATGTTTTTATGCATTTGAAGAGTACTGTGATGAGAAAAGGCTTTATCACATTGATTACATTTGTAGGTTTTCTCCCCTGTATGTCTTCTTTGATGAGTAAGAAGATAACTGTGATATGCAAAGGCTTTACCACATTGGTTACACTTATATGATTTTTCTCCAGTGTGTTTTGTTTCATGACTTTGGAGATAACTGTTATTTTCAAAGGCTTTATCACATTGTGTGTATACAGAAGAATTCTCTCCAGTTTTCCTTCTTTCATGCCTGCCAGGAAAACAGTCATATGTAAATGCTTTAACATATTCAATACAATGCTGAATCTTTTCCCTGTATAAATTAATATTACAATTCATTTCAGTTGTAAAGAAGAATCAGATATTATAGTTTTATCACTGTGCTTACATTCTTTTCCCCTTCTTTAAGGGTTGCATGTATCTTTGAAAATAGCTGCGAATATATAATCCTCTATTACATGGTTCTCATTTTCAGAACCTTTTTCTACAGGTGATTATTCACTTAATGAGGATAACTAGAAAAAATCAGAAGTTTATCATCCTTTTTTGTATTGTTAGCTTTTCCTTCTCTGTAAGTCATAATACATTTGCTAATGAACTACAACAAACAGAAGTGTTTACACAGTCATAGAGTCTTAGAGTCATAGGGCTTTTCTATAGAGTGAGCTTGGTGTATTATCAATGAAGATGAAAAACAAATTC
>NW_023276979.1:0-47313 GCF_003668045.3 Cricetulus griseus | reverse complement strand
GAAATGAGGACTGGAGAAAAAAAATGACAGTATTACAAAAACAACAAAATGACTGCAATTAATACATATCTTAACATAATTCTGACTCTTAATTTTCTGACAATCCAATTAAAAGACATGGATTAACATATTAGATTGCATAAAGAAGATCAAGCTATTAGTTACCTGCTACAAATGAAATTCAGTGACAATGAGACTGGCTGAAAATTACATGTTGAAACAAACAATAACCATAATGATAGTCCACAAAGTACCTTTTAAAGAGACAAAGAAAGTTACTACATATTGATAACGTGAGTATTACAAAACAAGGACACAAACATATATTTGTGTGATATTGGCATACCAAATTTTATAAAATAAAATATTATTAATCAAAAGAAAATAGATTTCAACATTATATTGGTAGATTTTAATACATGATTATAACCAGCAGAAAGGTTATCACAACAAAAGGAAAACAATGAAACAAGTTCCATATACATAAATGAAGTGAACTAACATCTAGAGAACACTCCAAGGAAAAAGAGCAGAACACATTCCTCTCAGCAGCCTAAGGATTTTTTCTAAAAGATAGTCGTATTTTTTTATAAAGCATGTCTTAGCAAACACAAGATAACTAAAGTCATTTATATTTTAACAGCATTTAAAAAATATGAGCCAGAACAAAAATAAACTACAGGAACTATACACAGATATTAGAAAAATGAAACACTTTGAAAAATTAGTGAGTCAGTAAAGAAATTGGGAGTGGGTTCAAAAAACCTATACAAAATGTGGTAGGAATGAAACCAAACATACTTAAAATGTATTAGAATGTTATTACATGTGCACACTTGACTGACTGCTAAGTGCATGAGTACACACACAAATAAATGTTGAAAACGTCAAAGAAACCTTAAATATGCTTAGTAAGGAAAAATGACAAAGATCAGAATTCATTATCATGGATTCAGATTCTTTTATTTTTTCATTCAAAGAATAATATTTTTGCATAATATTTTTTTATTTTTACAAAATTATAATTTCACATATCAATCTCTTCTCCCTCTCCCCCTCCCCTTCCCATAAAGGGTAGGGCCCTCCATGGGGACTCCCCAAATTCCACAACATCATCCTGGGCTGGGCCTAGACCCTACCCCTGGGCTCTCAAAGTCCCTTCTTATACCAGGGAAAATAGTGAACCACTACCAGAGGCCCCAGAGGTTATGGAGTCCTCCCTGTTGATATGAACTTTCAGGGGTCTGGATCAGTCCCTTGATGGCCTCCCAGACAGCAGACTGAGGGCCATGTGCTCTCCCTTGTTCAGGTCAGCTGTTTGTATGGGATTCACCAGCTGGTTCAGAATCTTAACCCCTAGAGCACTAAGAATGCTGAGCCAACACTAATAAAATCAAAACTGAACCAAGAATACAAAAGAACCAATGAAGCAATTATTTCTATAAAAGGATAAGGATGAATGAAAATGCTTAGCCAATCTAGCCAATAGCTAGAGAAGGCACACCAAAATAATGATAGAACAAGGTTCAACTGAGATGCAGAAGAAAAGATGAAGAAAGGAAAGGAAAGATAAAGAAGGAAAAAAAGACCTAGAGGGAGGGGGAAAGGAAAAGAGAGATAGGGGCAGGAGGTAGAGAGAGAAATGCAGTAAAAGAAAGTGGGGAAGGAGGTGGATAAATGGCATAGGGAAGGAAACGGCCAGGGACAGAGGAGAGGGAGAAAGGAGAGGGGTGGGCCAATGGGATATAACAGGTGGGGAAAGGGAGGGTAATGGTAAGTAGGTGATTAGGAGGGGAAGGTGACAGGAGGATGGACAGAGGGAGAGAAGAAGGAGAAAAGGTATGCAGGGACAAGAGCAATAGTAGGAGGTAAGGGAAGGGGGAGAGGAAAGTGGAGGGAGAAGGGAGTAGAAAGAGGGGGAAATGGAAGGAAAGAGGAGGAAGGGGAAAGGGTGGAGAGAATAGAGTGGAGAAAGAAGAAATAGGAAGGGAGAGTGAATAAATAGAACAGGGGGAGGGAGAAGCAGAGGAGGGGAGGAGGAAAGAAATCTGCACTATAGGGCAGGGTGGGAATTAAAAATAGAGGAAAGACAGTAAGTTAGGAGAGGTGTAAGGAATGACAAATGGAGAGGTAAGGAGGAGACAGGAGAGGGTGTCTACAGGCTGAGGGAGAGGAGAAGGAGAGCAGAGAGGAGAAGAGAGGAAAGGACAGGATGTAGGAAGGGAAAGTAATGGAGGTAAAGAGAAGAGGTTGGGAAGGCAATAGAAAGAAGACAGCTGAGGGTGCAGCTGAAGACTGTAAGGGTAGGGAGGCAAAAGAAGGGGAGAAGGGAGAATAGATACTGGGAAAGAGAGGGAACTAAGAGAGTGGAGAGAGAGGGAGAGGAAGAGCAGAGGGAAAGAAGCAAGAATTGGGAGAGTGTAGGAAAATGATAGAAGATGGAAAAAGAGTTGAGGGAGAAAGGGAAAAGAGAAGAGAGGCTGTAGAGAGAAAGGGAAGGTAAGAGTGTCAGGAGGGAAAACAGAAAAGAAGGGGGGAATAGGGGAGGGAGGAGAGTGAGACGTGTCAGAGGGAGAAGGTAATGTTTAGGACCATAAGGAGCAGAAGTACTATGGGAAAGGAAAAAGAGAGGGACAGGAGAAGCGGGGACAGAAGAAATGCAGGAAATCCCTCTCATTCATTAACTACATGAAAAAATTAAGCAAAAGCCCTAAGGCTAAAAGTGTCAGGGAGGTAACAAGGTAGGAATATGGATAGATAACTGGGAGGATGGAACAAATTTATTTGAAAACACAAACACCCAGGAACACAAAAAGGGAAAAACAAATTTGGAGAAATAATAATGTATAAATTGCTATAGCTCTTTTATATTATGCTTAGTAAGTTCTTCTGGCTGATACTGGAAAACCCATCCATGAATATGGCTCATGTATAAAATTTAATATACATACTGGCAAAGCAAAATTACTGCAACCAATAAATGATCAAAAAGAAACTCATGGGCAACAGGTAAATAATAGAAACTCTACCTGAAAACTGAATCTGGAGGGATGGGTCAGTGGTTAAGTGTATGTACTGCTCTCAAAGTGGATCATAGTTGATGTCCTATGTCAGTTCCCTCACTGAGGTCTCTACCTCAATTTCAAGGTAACTGATTCACTCTTCTGGAATCTGAAGCCACTTGCACTCAAGGGCATATACAGAGAGGTAATTAAGATGTGATCATTGATCTTCATTGTCAGTTTCACTGTTATTTGGAATTACCTAGGACACACACACACCTCTAGGCATGTCTGTGAAGGCATTTCCAGTGAAAGTGAGGATAGAAGACCTATCCTAATGTACTTGTCAGGTATTTGGATGGAGCAATGAGAGAAGTAACTAATATTTATGAAAATATAAGACAATTATTAGTTACAATGGCAAAATACAAAAATTAATGCTAAAATTAAAAAAATCAAACTTCTAATATATCTCTCTGTGATATATATATATATATATATATATATATATATATATATATATGTTTAAGTGTACATAAAGAATAGAGACTAAAACTTACAGATACACATGGCAATATAATACACAGCAATAGAAGACTAAGAAAGCATTGAAAGCATAGACTTCACATAAATGGGAGCAAATGGGATTGATCTGATCATGTAAAATACTTTCAAATTTTTCTCACAGAATAAAACAGTAATTTTATTCTCTGTAGCCCCCAATTTTACAGGTAAAAAAAGAAAGACTCTGAACAAAGCAAACCAAATTAAAGAGAGTGGAAATTTAAACAAAAATGAAAACAAAAGATAGCACAGTATGTTCAGATCAGCATAGAGAAATCCATAAACCAATACACAAAAACAAAAGAAGAATTTTAGTGTTGAATCCCCAAAATCACATTGATTGTGTAACATTCAGGAACTTCTACTGTCATACTGGGTAGACAGTACAGTGTGTAAAGTTTAATCCCCCAAACCCACATAAGAAAGAGAGTGGAGGGTGTATTCAAATTATCACAGCCCAGGGGAGACAGAGACAGGAGAATCCCTGTGAGTGTCAGAGAGTCTAATTTACTCAGTGTGGCACAGGTCCCAGTGAAAGGCGCACACACACACACAAAAAAAAAAAACCCCGACAAAGTGGACAGTTTCTAATGAACCATACCTCAGGTGTACTTCTAGTCTATGCATGTAAACACACAAAATTAAACCTGTACCTGCACAATGTAAACACACAATAATGTTTATTACCAAATGATAACTTTTTGAAGTAAAAACGATGGAGGGTATAAGGAGACAAAACAAAAATTTTGTAAATTTAGGGCTTTACTATTCCTATCTCACTAGAAGACAAATGATTTGTACAAAAAAAGAATTACTAATAACGATCAGCAGTGTAAGATTATTAATATATTAAACTGTAAACTGCAACAGATAACTGGATTTTCTTTTCTGTCACATTGCAGATTCACAAAGAGTATATGTTAATTTATAAAATAATTCAAAACAGATATATTTTATGCAAACCTTCTCTATTCATAAAGTAGATGAGAAAAAGTTAATAAACCAAAAATGTATTCTATTTGCAAGGAAAATAAAATAACTAAAATCCTTCCACAATTGATTGACAGTATATTTAACATGAATAGATATACCTACTAGGTAGGGTATCAAAAATATATTTATTCTTCTCTCAAAAAGCAAGAAATCTGGGAAACAAAAAACATTACCAGTGTGATTTGAAGGACTTGTAAATTGCAAATTGAAATGTGTTTACTTACCCTGGAATTTAACCAGCACAGCGTTAACATACATTCTAAATATTGAAAAACACTTTTTTCTTTATAACTCGCCATTTTATATGATTTCACACATTTTACTAAAGGTAATATTCTATAATACGACACACTATTGTTATTTCATTCACACTGCATCTCCTTCCGCAAGCCAGGAATGCATGGTTCATGACATCCATCCACTAACTCTTACGGAGGGCAAGGAATAGAGTATGGAGCCCTGTAATATCATCTTCACCACCCAGCCTCCTCATTTCCCCCCCCTCCCTTCCTCCTCCTTTTTCCTCTTTTGAGACAGTCATTATACAGCCATAGTCTAGATACCTGTTATCACCATTCACCAGCAGACAACCAAGCCACCTTCCTGATTAAACTCCCCACTCTTTGCTTTTCTTTTTTGAGAAAGTTTCTCAGAAAAGTGACAATAAGAACACACTGTCCACCAGAATGCTATTTCCTCCTGATCCTCCTCCTCCTGCTGCTGCTACCACGTGTTTAGGCAAAGACTGTATAGTCCAGTGGAGGGCTCAGTCTCACTCTACTGGAGTCCTCTTGTCTCCACCAAGGAGTCCTGGATTAACATGCCTATGGCTCCATGCTGCGCACTTAGCTAACATACCCCGTTTATTTTCTTGAGGTGTAATTTAATATATAACCCAGAACTGACTCAAACTTGGCATCCTCAAATCATCTTGCTTTCCCCATTGCCCAGGCCTGGGTCTAAAGTCCTCTGGCAACACACTGCTTATCAAAACACTCTGCCGGATTTCTATTATTACTATTATTGTTTGTTTCAAGCCAGAGTTTCTTGGTACAAGGATTCTTAGTATAATAGCTGGGGTCTGACTGCTAAGAAACTCCATTTATAGACTAAATGGACCTCAAAACTAGAGCTGCCACTGCCTCTGTCTCTGGAGTACCTGATGTACAAGAAAGCAGAAAATGGCATGAGATGTCCAGGAACTGGAGATATAGATAGTTGTGAACCACCATATGGATTCTGGGAATGGAAACTTGGTCCTCTAGCAAGAGCAGCCAGTAAGCACTCTTAACCACTGAACCATCGCTACAGTACTTTTTTATTATTATTAATAAGTTTTATTATTTAGCCTAAACTCACAATTTTCATCCCAATTACTAGTGCAAAAATTCTTGAACTGTGTCAGTACAGTGACTACCATCTCACAATGCTAGGTTTACCTTGAATTTCTATTAAAACTTTCTGGCAGTCTAGTATGTTGGTACATGCCTTTAATCACAGCATTTGGGAGGCACAGGCAGGCATATTTCTGAGTTCTAGGCCCATCCCTGTCTATAAATCAAGTTCCAGAGGCTATTTAGAAACTTCTTGTCCAAAAAAAAAAAAGGATCACCATGCCCCACTCTACCAAGGCCACTCCCTCCCCTAACACCACCCTTTTCCTGTCACCACCCACTCCCATCCCTAACCCCACCCCCTAACCCTCCCAACCCCCACCCTTTCACACCCACTCCAATCTCTAACCCCACTCACTGGCCCTCCCCCCTCACCAGTCTTCCAAACTCACAGTATTTGTGGACTCATGTCTCCACCAAGGCGCCACAGCACTGCCCATCCATCTCATCAAGCTAGTTTACTAAAGACAAAGAAATATATGAAGGTGAGATTCATTTAGACACCCCAGAAATTAGAAAAGGAGTTCTTCTGCCAGACTATCTCAATCTGTCAGTACTGATTTGAGTCAGCACCATCACTCTGCTTGGCATGGCACTATGTCGGGTTTACTGTTTTGATGGAAGGGCAGGGACAGTGACTGTAAATATCTCCGGTTGGGCTCAAACTCACTATCCTCCTAAACGTCCCACCTTCAGGCCCATCCCTTCTGCCTCCATCCAGCTTTTTTCACCCCCCTTCTTCCTCTCTCTTACCCTTCCCATCCTTCACCCAGTTCTGAAGGCACAAGCAACTGCTTGCCACAATGCCAGACGCCATGCCAGATTTTTAGTTTCTTTTATCTCACTCTTTCTTTCTCCCACTCTCTCCTCCCTTCCTCGATCCTGTGCCTCTCTCTCCCCTTCCTTATCCTTCCCTTCCTCCCTTCCTCCTCCCTTTCTTTTGAGACACTCAAACTGGGGAATCTCATGCCCGCTCATCTCCAGTTCACAAAACCAAGCTTACGAGACTGTGACCCCAAATGTACTGCCAGCCACGCCACTGTGCCAGGCTCTGCAAAGTTTCTTATTCTATGAAGAAAAACAAAGTTTTTCTCTATATTGCCCAGATAAGCCAAACTAAACGTTGTGAGCCGCGTACCCTTGTTAGCTCTCTACACCTCAGAGTAGCCGTTAAAGCCCTGCCCCCAACACAGATGCCCACCAACTCACTGTGCCCACTTTCTCTGGTAATTAAGTATTTTCAGACCGGGACTCTCTATACAAGTCAACAAAAGCTAATACTCAACAATTCTTGCACCCTCAGGCCTCTGCTTCTCAGGGCTGGAATCACAGCAACATTCGAACACACCAGCGTGCAACCTCTCTTCCTGTTACTTCAAGAGAGACTTTTCTGCCTCATCAGCTGCGCTATATATACACCCGGAGTGAGGCTGAGTCTCGCGATACTTGTACTCTCGTGCTCTCCTGTCTCTAACAATCACTGCTGTGATAATACTCTTGCTTTCCCCAGGCTCCCCGCCCTTCAGCACCGGATTTGCAGTTTTTTTTTTTTTCCTGAGGTAAGGTTTCTCTGTCTAGCCCAAATGAGATTTGTATACAAATCTCACGAGATTTGTTCCCTCTGCGTATTTCCATTTCCCCGTGATGGGATTACACTCCTGTGCCAACACAGTGCCCACTTAGCCACCACACCATTCTTTTCAAGGAAAATCGCTCTATAGATCCCAGGCTGTGCTTAAACTGGCCATCCATAGACATTTCCTCCCTTCCCCTCAGAATGATGGCATTATATATGTATAAACACTACCAACCTGTGTGACACTCTGCCAACTTTACTTTTTATATTTGAAGCAATATTAGGGTTGTCTTTAGTGCAGGCTAGGATTGAACTTGGAATTCTTATGTCCTGCCAACTACACATATTAATGTATGCATGATAGTAATAAACCTACCTACAATAGCACCATGGCCACTTTGTTGTTTTGTTTGTTTGTTTGTTTTCTATTTTGGGGGAGGCATGGTTGCTGTTGTTCGTTTTGGTTTTGGCTTTCCTTAGGCGACATTTCTCTGTATAGCTCGAGAATCAAACTTGGAACCCTCCCTTTTGCCTTGACCTACCTGTATTCTGCCTCCATTTATATATGGTCTCCCCCCCAGAGCACAAAACTAAAAACATTTGATGAAAAACATTAAAATTTGGAAAGTATTGGTTTTTACTCTCAAATCCTGACTTAGTGAATAGTGCAACATATAGGTGTTATGAGAACTGAACAAAGTTTATGGAGACAGTGTCAAAGAATATTTCTAGGGAAGTTAGACATGGTGTTATATAAAAATAGAGAACTCTGTAGGGAGCCGTCCCTGCATTCTCCATTACAATGATGGTGCCTGCAGGCACTGAATGTAAATTATTGCGCAGGCGCTGGGTAATTTTCCATTTCCTTGATCTCTGCCTATTCCGTGGCTCATATGGCCTGAGGAGCTGAAGCCAATCATAGGGTGACACGTCCCAGGCGGGGCTGCCAGCCTTTATTAGGGGACGGGATGCTTGGCTTGGGGTCTCCGCTCTGGTAAGCTTATTCTCTCCTCTCAAGATGCATTAAAGCTTTCCTACAGAAGGATCCGAGTGTCCTGTGTGGTTCTTGCTGGCGAGGCCATAGCGCGGGACAGAACTCTGCTTTCAAGCACAAATGGGAATTCATATAATAAGGCAATAAAAAGATAAAATTGAAAAACCGTTTGAAAAAAACATAGCCGTCTTACAAACAAAGTAAATACCTCCATTCTCAGAACTAGCTTCTTTTCCAATTACCAAGGCAAACTTCTTCTCAGGGGTGGCCTTGTGCCTTTTAAAAATGCTGAAGTTTCTCATCTACAGTATTCAGGAGCAAAGAGTTTCTTAAAGAAGTACAAAGTCTAACAGTCTCATTTGGTGGGGTTCCAGATCTCTTCCCCTCAAAGAATGGCTCTGAATGTGACCCATGGCCTCCTTAAGAAATAGTGAGGAACAGGGTCTCTGCAGAAAGATTAAAGATTGATTGTCCTGGATTCACAGGAAGAACTCTGTATCCCCACCTACTAATGAACTTCAAGCACTGAGGAAGACAATGACATGGGGAGGAGAAAGACTCACAGCTAGATATAAGATGGTTACTTTGTTTCAAAAGCAGGTAAAACATTCTACCCCATATATTGCTTTGCTGGTGCTAAAAAGCACAATGTCTGGGAAAATAGTTAGGGGCTATTGTTCGACATTTTTTCTCTCCTTGTTTGAAAAAAACAAAAAGTAAAGTCCCCAGATCCTGAGATCTAAAATACTTGTAGAGCCACAGGAATCTCTTGAACTACAAACTATGCCATAAGGCAGTTTTTATTTGGGATTTTGTTTTGTTCCTTTGTTGTTCCTTTGAAAACTTGGTATTTAATTTAGTACTTTACATGCTAAGCAGGTACTTTATTACTGAGATATTTCCTCAGTTTAACACCCATTTGTTCATACTTCTCCTATCCTATTAATGCTAGTAGCAGCCAGCTTTTACATTGTTCTCTGCGGCCCAAGGTCAAAGGACAGTAATCTAGTAATAGAATCTCAAGGTTTGACTTCTTCTTTTTTATTGGACAGAATAGTGTTTTAATAATTAATGTCACTGGGAAGTTTTACAAGCAAATCATGTAAATTGCTTATGGTAGTTTCTTGCCTTAAGTAATAAAAGCATATAGACAGAATGTGGAAAACTGGGCAACAATAATTAAGGAGATAAAAATTATTTTAAAAACATGCTAGATATAATTTCAATGTGTTACCAAGGGCAAGAGTACATATATAAAAATATGTGATATCATAATATATATTATATAAATGATACTTTAACTTACATGCTTTATACTATATGATTGCTATAAAGCACATATAGGAATTTTGGCGAATATTTAAAACATACACATTTATATTACATACAAATAATTAGCTTTTATGTATTAGTAATAAAATGAAATAAGATAAAATAACTAAGACATTGGAATTGACAAAACAAACAGAAGGAAATGAGCCCAAGAGAAAGCACAAGAAACAGAGACCCACACTTTTGTTCACTAACTAAGGCCATAAAAATCACTAAACTTGAAGCCTTAATACTTATGCAAAGGACACCTTTTCGACCTCCCATTCCCCAGGGCTCATGAGCCTTGGAAAAAAATTTGATGGAGACGTTTTTTTTTTACACCTGAGTGCCCTGAGGTCTCTCACTCTCTGCATATTGGCTGGCAGTGAGTCTCTGTATTTGTTCCCATCTTCTGCAAAAGGAAGCTTCTCTGTTAATACCTGAGTAAGACAATGATCTATGAGTATAGCAGAATTTCTTAAGGAGTCACTGTATTGGTACATGTTGGAACCCAGTCCCCATGGTGTGTCTAAGAGATTTTTTTTCAGCATAACCACAGGTACCTCATGATTTCCTGACCTCCCCCCACCGGAATCAATATCCTGTTGTGAACCCTTTGACCTGGGGATTTGTAAGTTTGTATATAAGGCTGCTCCACAATAAAGGTGAGAGACATTCTCCCAAAAAAGGACCAGGAATCTTCATCCAAATCTCCAGGCTTTTGTCCAATACACGGACTTAGTGGTGGCCAAGTGCAGCCAAAGGTACATTCTTTTTATTTACATATTTTTAATATTTGCTTGTTTTTGAAAAGTAGTATTTGGTTTTGCCATAGGTCCGTGAGCTGTATAGTTGCAGGTTCCTGGCCAGAGAAGCAGTATCAGATGTGGTTTTCATGTTGTGGAATAAGCCATCATTTAAATCAGATATTGTTTGTTTACTCACACAAGCGTTGTGCCACCATTGCACTACCATATAGTGACAGCAGGAAATCATTGAAGATAAAGGATTTATGGGATCTTGAGATAGATTCCCATCCTCCTAAGAACTTCCCCATTGATTTTCATACTGGCTATTAAATTTTGCACTCTCATAATCAATGTATTGCTGTTCCTCTTGTCCATATCCTTATCAGCATGAGCTGTCATTTGTTTTATTGAATTTATCCTTTCTCACAGGTAAAAGATGAAATCTCAAAATTGTGCTTTGCATTTCCCCAATGGTTAAGGATGTTAACATTTCTTTAATTGTACCTCAGGCATTTTAGTTTAATTTCCTCTTTTTAGAATTCTCTGTTAACATCTGTACCCCATTTTTAATTGTGTTATTTCCTTTTTATCTAGTTTTTTTTAGTTCTTTATATATTTTGGATATTGTCTCTCTGTCAGATGTGCATGTAGTAATAATATTTTCCAATTCTGTAAGCTGCCACTTTGTTTGAATGACAATCTCCTTTGCCATACAGAAAGTTTTCAGTTTCAAGGTCCCATTTGTAATTTTTTTTACCTTAGTGCCTATGCTAATGGTATTCTGTTCAGAAAGTCTTTTCTGTGCCAATGGCTTCAAGAATATTCCCCAACTCTTCTCTCTCTGTGTGCTTAATTTGGATAAATATTTTACAATCTTACTGATTTTCTCAGAGAAACAATGCTGTTTGTTTGATTCTTTATAAATTTTTGTTCTTGGTGCCTCTATGTTATTGATTTTAGTTCTGTTTGATTATTTCTTGCCATCTACTCTGATGGGGCATGTCCTTCTGTATGCTATGAATATATGTTTCTATTATTGATTGATGAATAAAGATGTTTTGGCCAATGGACAGGCAGGATATTGCCAGGAGGCAAATCAAAACTGGCATAGGGAAAGGTAGCAGACAGAGTCAGGGAAACACCACTTAGCTAACAAGATCATCTGGAGAGCTTTTCCAAAGTACTGATTTTCCCCCAGGCTCATCACCAGAGATTCTTCTTTAATTGGGCCAGGGGAAGAACCAAGTGTTTTTATGAAAGATCCTCAAGTGATTCCTGCTGTGTGGTTGAGTAACATTGCTGTAAAGAGATAAAATAGCTTAAAGGCTTCAGGACCAAAGAATGTACCTTTCAGAGGAGGGGAAAGAGTGGTTATCTAAGGAGCGCCTTTGGGCGCATTTCTGATCATTCATTTAAAAATTCCATTCCTTATTTTTACCCTCTAATTTTTGTATTTTTCTTTGTTCTGTTTCTATGTATGCAATTTTCTATCTTGAGTATAGATACCATAGGAATAGATTTCATTTAAGTTAGATCCTCAAATATCAGTACACATAGGTATCATCTAGGTTCTTGTTAAAATGGAGATTCTGACTTGGTATAGTACATTTTTTAAATTTATATGTACTTTCCGATGGTATATGGATCTCACCTTGAGTAGCAAAGCTACCTTAATGTTCAATTCCTTATTTTTGTTTATATGTATGCGTAGTATATGCATGTAGATGCCCATGAAGGCCAGAAACCAGCAACTGATTACCAAGAACTAGGTTAAAAGTGATCATGACCTCCAACCACCTGAAGTTTGAGTTACAGAAAATTGTAATGCACCTGATGTTGGTGCTGGGAAATGATCTGGGGTCTTCTGAAAGAACAGAACATATTCTTAAAAGCTGAGACATCTCTCCAGTCCCTAAATTTGCCTTTGTTGAAAAAATTTTATAAGAAAATTATCATTTTAAAATTGAAACCTAATGTTCTATATTGTCTTATAGTGTGCCTGAAGGATATTCATTTCTTCCATTGTAGTGGATAACTATTTCACACACGCACACACACAACATATATTTAACATGTTCTTTATTTGTACTACCATTCATATCTTACAATTAGGCTCTATGTTCTGGAATGCAGTAGACATTTTTGAATTAGGAAAATTTTAACTTGGTGAACAAGAGAGTGTTGTTATTTTATTTTAGCATGTGTGGTTTTATCAACACATGGAAAGATGTAAAATCAGTCTCTATTGATTTATTTTTGTTATTGTTTTTAATAAACACTACCTAGATTAAAATTTTATGTACTTTTATTAAATTGGCAGCATATCCCCTGTTAACTCTCTATCTTGAAATGATGGATGGCATGTTGGGAAAACATTAATTTACATCATTAGACATTAGAAAGTATAGGACGTTGTATAATAAACCCTCATTGCACTAAGCACAAAGTGATTTTCTCTAAAAAGATCAAACATAAAATAATCATATATATGGACATATATGATTTCACATTTCTTAGGAATAAATTCTGAACATAAAAAAACATAATTGTACCATTTTAACAATTCATCATTTGAAATATCTATAAGTATGATGATAAATATTCATGGAACACTAGCCAGAATCTATTATCTCCTGGAAAGGAGCATTAGGGAACAGTAGTACAGCAAACATGGTTTTGGAAAAAGAAAATTGTAAAATTTATTTTACACTACAGCATATACCAAATCCATTGTCATCATTATACTATAGGCACAAAATGATTCAAATTATGATTTATAAAGAGGACCCAGTAAAACAGTGAATTTGTATTCATTTGGGGCTGATATTGATCTCATATACATGTATGTCACATTAATATATTATCTACCAAGAGTATAATAATAGAAATCTCATATAATTAAAATCATTAATAAATAATAAATCAAAATTAATAATAGAATATAATTAATAAATATTTAATATATATGTATATGTATATTCTGATACATGTGGCATAAGAAGGAAGAAAGTACTTGGGCAAAAGAGATACTTTTAGTTTTGAGGACACTGTTATGACTTACTATTAATTAAATAGGAGGAAGTTGTTCATTTGTGGAGATGGAATTAACCTTAGTGATTTGCTTTATGAGAACGAAGAAGAGAGAGCCAGGCCCTTCTGCCCTACTGAGTATTCAAACCATATGTGTGTGTGTCTGAGTGTGTGTGTGTGTGTGTGTGTGTGTGTGTGTGTGTGTGTGTGTGTGTGTGTGATGGATTTAGAAGTGGGCAGGGGGTGTTGCATAGAAGAGTTTAGAATGTTTAGAATAAGGAAATGATTTGATTTTACTGCAGTTTCAAAAAGAGAAAGATTATTTTGTTTTAAAAAAGAGACAGCTAAAATAAAAAACAGCAATGATAGTTTATGCTGGAGAGGATGTGGAGAAAAGGGAAAACTCCCCCACTGCTAGTGAAAGTTTGATTTCTTCCTTTCCAATTTGTATCACTTTGATCCCCTTTTGTTGACTTATTGCTCTAGCTAGAACTTCAAGTACAACAGTAATGAGGTATGGAGAGAGAGGTCAGCCTTGTCTTGTTCCTGATTTTAGAGGAAACGCTTTTAGTTTCTCTCCATTTAGTTTGATGTTGGCTATTGGTTTGGTGCATATTGCATTTATCATGTTTAGATATGTTCCTGTTATTCCTGTTCTCTCCAAGATCTTTATCATGAAGGGATGTTGGATTTTGTCAAAAGGTTTTTCAGCATCTAGTGATATGATCATGTGGTTTTTCTTTCTCAGGTTTGTAATATGGTAGATAACATTGACGGGTTTTCATATGTTAAACCATCCTTGCATCACTAGGATGAAGCCTACTTGATTGTGGTGGATGATTTTTTCTGATATGTTCTTGGATTCAGTTTGCCAATACTTTATTGAGTATTTTAGCATCGATGTTCATGAGGGATATTGGTCTGTAGTTCTCTTTCTTAGTCATATCTTTGTGTGGCTTGGGTATCAAATTGATTATAGCCTCATAGAAAGTGTTTTGCAATATCCCATCTGCGTCTATTGTGCAGAACATTTTGAGGAGTACTGGTATCAGCTCTTGTTTGAATGTCTGGTAGAATTCTGCAGTGAAGACATCTGGCCCTGGGCTTTTTTTTTTCCATGTGGCGCTGAGAAGAAGGTATATTCTTTTGTCTTTGGATGGAATATTATATATAGATATCTGTTAAACCCAGTTGGGTCATAACTTCTGTCAGATCCTTTGATTCTTTGTTAAGTTTCGGTTTAGTGGTCCTTTCTAATGGTTTAAGGGGGGGTGTTGAAGTCTCCTACTATAAGCGTGTGTGGTTTTATGTGTGGTTTGAGCTTTAGTTATGTTTCTTTTACAAATGCGGTTGCCTTCTTATTTGGGGCATATATGTTCAGGATTGAGACTTCATCTTGATGGAGTTTTCCTGTGATGTGTATGAAATGTCCTTCTTCATCTCTTTTGATTGCTTTTAGTTTAGAGTATAATTTGTTAGTTATTAGGATTGCTATGCCATTTTGTTTCTTGAGCACATTTGATTGGAAAATCTTTTCCCATCCTCTTACTCTGAGGTATCGCCTGTCTTTGAAGTTGAGGTGTGTTTCTTGTAAACGGCACAAGGCTGGATTCTGTCTTCATATCCATTCTGTTAGCCTATATCTTTTTATGGGTAAGTTAAGACCATTGACATTTAAGGATATTAATGTCCATTGTTCGTTGGTTCTTGTTTGTTTTTGGATTTATTATTGGTGGTGTCATTGTGTGTGGATTTCGCCCTCCTGCTTCCTTTTGTGTTTGGTAATATTAGAATATCTATTGCCTGTGTTTTTTTGAGTGTAGCTATGATCGTTGGGTTGGAGTTTTCCTTGCAGAACCTTCTGTAGTGATGGATTTGTGGATATATATTGTTTAAATCTGTTTTTGACATGGGATATCTTATTTTCTCCATCTATAATGATTGAAAGTTTTGCTGGGTACAGTAGTCTGGGTTGACATCCATGCTCCCTTAGTGCTTGGATGGTGTCTATCCAAGACCTTCTGTCTTTCAGAGTTTCCTTTGAGAAGTCAGGTGTGATACTGATTGTTTTGCCTTTATATGTTACATGGTCTTTTTCCTTTGCTGCTCTTAATATTTTCTCTTTATTCTGTAGATTTGGTGTTTTGATTATTACGTTTTGGGGGAATTCTTTTTGTGGTCCAGTATGTTTGGTGTCCTGTAAGCTTCTTGTACTTTCATAGGCATATCCTTCTGTAGGTTGGGGAAGTTTTCTTCTATGATTTTGTTGAATATGTTTTCTGTACCTTTGATCAGTGTTTCTTCACCTTCTTCTATACCTATTTTTCTTAGGTTTGGTCTTTTTACGGTGTCCCATATTTCCTGGATATTTTGTGTTAAGGATTTGTTGGACTTGAGGTTTTCTTTGGTTGATGAATGTATATCCTCTAGCGAGTCTTAAATAGCTGAGATTCTCTCTTCTGTCTCTTGGATTCTATTAGTTATACTCACATCTTTAGTTCCTGATCATTTATCAATTCTTTCCATTTCCAGCATTGCCTCATTCTGTGTTTTCTTTATTGTGTCTATTTCAGCTTTCTTGCTTTGAACAGTTTCAAGAGCTTCCTTCACTTGTTTGTTTGTTTTTTCTTGGATTTCTTTAAATTCTTTAAGATATTTGTTTATTTCTTGAATTTTTTGGTTTGTCTTTTCCTCCATTTCGTGTAATTTTTTGGTTGCTTTTTCTTCAATTTCTATAAGGGATTTTCTTGTTTCCTCTTTAAAGGTCTCTATCATCTGGATGAGGTAATTTTTGAAGTCCATCTCTTCTTCATGCACTGTGTAGGGCTTTTCAGATCTTGCTGTAGTAGAGTCCCTAGATTCTGGTGGTTTCATATTGGTTTTTCAACAGTTGAGTGAGTTCTTATTCTGTCTTCTTCCCATATATTCTTCCAGTGAGTGCAGGAGTGGTCTCTCTATCTCCTCTTGTTACTCAGTGGTGTGTGGGGCCCAGGAATTCAATGTGAGCAGCTCAGGATGGTCTTGCCTCTCCTGGTAGTCTCCTCACTCTGAAGGAGTTATGCCTCTGTAGGGGTCAGGTGTGTGTGTGGGGGCAGGCGGGAGGGAAGAGTGGGTTGTTTCCAGGCTCATGGAGTTCCTCACTGCCTGGGCAGGTCTACCCCAAGCAGGAGCAGGTCTGCAGACATCGGAGTGGATGGGTCTTTGGAAGGGAGTTGGGTAAGAGCAGAGAATCACTCACCTCGTTGCGGATCGTTTGGCAGAAAGGGAAGGTAGAGTGGCCTGTTCCCAGATTCAGGGAGCTCCTCCCTGCCTGGGCGTGTCTATTCCAAGCAGGCACAAGCCAGGGGAGATCTGGGTGAATTATACTTTGGACAGGATTTGGGTCAGAGCAGGGGGTCACTCACCTCGTTGGGGATCGGTCGGCGGAAAGGGAAGGAAGAGCTCTATGCAGGCCTTCTTATATCCTGGTATTAGTACACATAACTACTATCTGATTCTGTAATTCTACAATTCTAGAATATCCCCTGTTGGAATGGAGCATCAACTACCATATCAGTATAGAGATAGGGAAATAAGTTTGAGAAATATTTCAAAATCAATGTTAAGTCTTTTGTTGTCCCTTTTCTGTTTGGGAGCCCTTGAATTTCTACTGCTCAAAACAACTGTCTCATCACTGTTAACACTGTCTCTACTTACTTTCCCCTTCTGATAGCCTGTCTGCCATCATATATGGTATGACCCTCAACTACCTTATTCTCATGTGCTTGCAACCTTCCAACTAATTTTTATTTCTTTTTCATTAGCCTGTGAATTTCTTCTGAAAAGGTTTATGTTATTCATTTCTGTGTTCTCTCTGCCTTCCCAATACTTAGCATGCGGTAGCTGTCAACAAAGAGGAAAAAGACATTTGAAATAAATATCCAAAGGAAAATGACAATTATTTGTACATATCATTATGAAGGGTATCATCAAGGAGAGGTACAAAATAAGCCAATAGTATGGATATATATGTATAACATGTATAAAAATGTCACAACAAACCAGGCATTTTATATGATCAATATATGCTAAGGAAATGTAAGTGCCATTTAATTTAAATATATTTTCAAAATATATGAAGTGAAAAGATATGAAAGTATTCTTTAAACAACAGCTCAGCTTATTTTCACTTAGGTGTTGTATTTAGTCATTTTATAACACTACAAGTTGTATTTTTATAACTGCAAAAATGAAACAATTAGGCTCTCTCTGAAAGCATTCATTTTTCCACTTTACTTTCACTAGCCACATTCATTCCAGGTATTACTTTACAATGAATTCTCCCAACGACTATCAACGTCATGGGCAAACACTATTTTTTTGGCATATGGAAGAGCTGGAATGTTCCACCATTTATTTAATTCTTTCATAGCAGGAAAGCATGCTATGGCAGAATTTCCATCAACCTTTTTATCTGAGTGGCCATATGGAGGTAGGACTTCTTCCAGTCCCAGTTTTTTTTGGGAGAAAGGGACACAAATAAATCTTTATTTAGCAAACAGTTAGAATTTTGATACAATTTTATATAGCTGTAAATTTTTCTCCAACTTACAAAATACAGATGCATGAAATATTATATGTTATATATTCTCTTGTATTGCAATTGCTTCTAATGCTTGCTTATATAAGCAATAATATGATGAGTAGTGTATGCATGTCTTTCAGAAAAGTATGATATTTTCCTTAAGGAAAAAAACCCTAGACATTAAATTAGAGGATTTTAAATTTTTGTATCTTACATATTTTCTCTCCAGGAAGGTAGCATTAATTAGGCACACCACACTGTTGGGGAATATTAATTTAAAGTGTGACTTTTGTTTATGCTATATTTGTTAAACTCTGTGAAGTTGTGTTATTGTGGGTTTCTAAATCACCTGGTGGTCCAAATGAAGAGCTGAATGGCCAATAGGTATTCATGAACAAAGTTAGGTGGGGCTGGCAGGCAGAGAGTATAAACAGAAGGAGAATGAGAAGGCAGAGCAACAAGAGAAGATGGAGATGCAAACATCAGGGGTCAGCCTCCCAGCCACCACAACAGCCACAGAGTAAGAATAGAAGTAATATATACAGAAGAAAGAAAAATCCAGAGGGGAAAGGTAGACCAATTAATTTAAGTTAAGCAAAGCTGGCTAGCAAACAGCCAATATAAGTCTGGGCACTCATAAATAAGAATAAGCTTCTGTGAGTGATTAATTTGGGAGCTGGGAGGAGTACCCCACACAAAGAGCCAGAAAGTAAGAGCAAATCAAAAACATCATTCAATACAACACACACACACACACACACACACACACACAGAGAGAGAGAGAGAGAGAGAGAGAGAGAGAGAGAGAGAGAGAGAGAGAGAACAAACAGTCTTTGATATACTCATGAAACTATGAAACTATTTACGAACCTGGTATGTAAACCTACATTGGCTACAAATATGATTCACTATAGTAAAACGATTTAATACTGACATGTCCATGAACATCATTTCTTTATGAATCACCATATAATGATCTGAACTTAGTTAAATATATGCCTATTCAGTACCATAACTTTTGGAAACACTTCAGTGATGAATCTATCATCATAAATGTCATCTCAAGGAATATTGTGAGGGCTACAGTAAGAGCAATGACATATTACCACACACACACACAAACACACACACGAACACACACACACACACACACACACACGAACACACACACACACAAATATATATATATATATATATATATATATATATATATATATATATAATTTTATAATTTTGCTATTTCTATACATTGTGGTCCTTATTCTGTAACCTGCCATGTCTAACACCCCACCATTAAATATTCAGTGAAGGTTTGAATGAGGTTTAGGCTTCAGGCTGTACTGTCCCCAGTCACATGGCATGATGCATTCAGGGGGTACTCTGGACACTCCAGGCAGATTTTCCTCTCTCTCTCTCTCTCTTTCTTTAGGTTGGGGAACTTTTCTTCCATGATTTTGTGGAATATGTTTTCTGTTCCTTTGACCTGTTTTTCTTCTCCTCCTTCTATACCTATTATTCTTAGGTTTGGCCTTTTCATGGTGTCCCATATTTCCTGGATATTTTGTTAAGGATTTGTTGTACTTGAGATTTTCTTTGGTAGATGAGTGCATATCCTCTAGAGAGTCTTCAACAACTGAGATTGTCTCTGCCATCTCTTGTATTCTATTGTTTATACTCATATATTTAGTTCCTGATCATTTATCCAGCCTTTCTATTTCCAGCATCACCTCATTCTGTGTTTTCTTTATTGTTTCTATTTCAGCTTTCATGCCTTGAACTGTTTCGAGTGCTTCCTTCACTTGTTTGGTTGTTTATTCTTGGCTTTTTAAATATTCTTTGAGAGATTTGTTTACTTCTTGAATTCTTTGGTATGTCTTTTCCTCCATCTCATGTAATTTTTTTCTTGGTTTTTCTTCTATTTCTTTAAGGGATTTTCTTGTTTCCTCTCTTAAGGACTCTATCATCTTCCTAAGATAAATTTTGAGGTCCATCTCTTCTTCATGGTCTGTGTTTGGTTTTTCAGATCTTGCTAGTATGGAGTCCCTAGATTCTGGTGGTATCATATTGGTTTTTCTATTGTTGAGTGTGTTCTTACCCTGTCTTCTTCCCATCCCTTCTTCCATTGAGTGCAGGTGGTTCAGCTTCTTGGGGCAGCAGAATTGCGGAGGGTGGTGGGTGACCAATGGTGGGGTGTGTCCGGACTCAGGATGGACCTTCCTGAGGCTCGTGCACCTGTTGAGGTTAGGGCACCACCTTAAGACAGAGGGCAGTTTGCAGACAGGGCTGATGGGTATCTGGACTCAGTGTGGACCTACCCAGACTGGGTAGGTCCTCTCTTGTCAAGGTGGGGTCAGGCAGGAGTGAGCAGGTGTTGATGGAGGAAGTTGGGGGGCAGGCACAGTGGTGCCCAGACTCACCTGTGTCTAGGGCACCAGCCGCAGGACAGAAGGCAGGGTGTAGAAAGGGGTGAGTTGTGTTCGGACTCAGGGTGGGCCTTCCCTGACTGGGGAGGTCCCTTCTTGTCTCGGTGGTGTCAGGCAGAAGCTAGCAGGTGTTGATGGAGGAGGTTCGGGGGTTGGCAGAGCAGTGCCCAGACTCACCTGTAGCTAGGACAACCACCCTGGACAGAGAGCAGGGTATAGACCGGGGTGAGGTATTGCGGACTCAGGGTGGGCCTTCTGGTCTGGTAGGCCCACTCTTGTTCTGGGGGTGCGGGTTTCAGGTAGAATCGAGCAGGTGTTGATGGGAGACGTTGGTAAACAGCTGGGCCCAGACTCACCTGAGGCTAGGGCACCCTCCTCCGGACAGAGGGCAGGTTGTACACCGGGGTGGGGAAACTGAGGGCAGCTCCATAAAATTTGAATCTATATTTAGATTTCTGGTTTCTCTGTTTTCCACCAAGCATGAAGTTAAGAAACTCCAATAAATGTCCCAAATTACCCAGACACTATGTATATACTCCTTGAGTAATACATTTTGTTTCTTGGGAAACAAGGCCACCATTGCAAATATGAGTCTTTGACTTCTAATGTTTCTCATTCAATAATTCTATATCCCTTTATATTTTAGGAAAGTACACAGTCCATCAGTGACTCAAACTGTGCATATACTTGCATTTCAATAGAAGAAAGTACCTTGACCATGTCTATAGAATATAGACTCTATTATAGACTTGTATACTCCTTCAAACAGATTACAGAGGACAGATATATTATTAGAGAAAAGCACGTTCTACATGAATTTTAATCCAGTATAAGAAATAGCTTGAAGCCCCGTGGAGGTGGCACATGCCTTTGTTCCCAGCACTCGGGAGGGAGAGGCAGGTGGATCTCTGTGATTTTGAGACCAGCCTGTTCCACAAGATTTAGTTCGAAGACAGCCTCCGAAGCCACAGAGAAAATTTGTTTCGAAAAAAAATAACATAACATAAAAAAGGACATCCACAATATATTTCTAACTGGCACAATTATTTAGTCAACAGCATATAATATCACTGAATATAGTCTGAGAATAAGTTGCATAAATGCTTTCATTGTTGGATGTCCTTGTCCATGACCTGATTGGAGTTACCTACCACCTTTTGAAATTCAAGGCTATACAGGACACATGTATTGGATAGTAATTTTTTCTAAGAAAACTGTGCTTCTTAGCCATTCTCTAATTGTTCTTCCCATGTTATGAAGAGAAAGAATCCCAATTTCGTGTGTGATTGTCAGGCAAAAATTATGATATCAAGGCATGATACAATACCCAAAAAATAACACAATCCCACAAAAACATGACCTCACATTACAACTTTCTTTGCTTTCTCCTTTGCACCTAAGTTTATTTGTAAGTTTCAAGCATTTTTTTTCTTTTATCTCAAAGTTTTTTATACAACTTAAGGAAAACTCACATTTATGTGAAGGCATAAACCAAAAGCATGCTCAATTATACAATAAGGTCCCTTGCTCAAATATGTTTATAGCAATATTATTCAATGTAGCCAGATCTTGAAAACAAACTTGATGCCCTTCAACTGCTGAAAGGGAAAGAAAATATGTTACATTTACCCAATGGAATACTAATCATCCATAAGAAAGAAATGACATCCTAAAACTTGGAGGCATATACACAGAACCAAAAAAATCTATTATGAGTGAGGTATCCAAGAAACCAAAGAATAATATGTATTCCCTAATAATTGGATATCAGACATAAAGCCAAAGACACCTAGCCTACAATGCAAATCCCTGGATAAGATACATACCTCTTGCAGAAACAGATGGAAGCAGATGCAGATATCCACCACTAACCATTTTGCTAAGTTCAGGGTGTCAATTCAAAGTGAAAAAGGAGAAATATTATGAACAATATAGTCAAGAGCATGATGGTGATACCCACAGAATAAACTGACATGAGTTAGTGAGAGATCACTGGAACTGGTCTGAAAAGGAGAGAAACAACATAGGACTGAACTCCACTCCCTTAATTTGGGTAAAAATGGTGATTGTCAGACAATATATGGTCACTGTCAGTGGGTCCATGTTCTAAAGTTAATGCACAAACTGAACTGATGGAACCCATCCTATATGAAGAGATACCTTAGTCAGCCTTGATACAAAGTTATGGTGGCTAGAGGGTTTCCTTATTCTTGCCTCAACTAGATAATGGGTCAGAATTTGGGTATTTCCTAGGGTAGGCCTTACCAGCTCCAAGAAACAAATGAGAGGATGTGGGAAAGTGGAGGTTGCAAGAGGAGAGGAGGGAAGGTATTATAATATAAAAATTAATACATAAATAGAAAAATAATAATCACAGTTCATTAATATCTCTTAATATCAATGGACATAATATATTTATAAAATACATGGTCTAAAAATAGTGTATCATTGAAAAGAAGATCTCTACTTCTTTGCAAACATGAAGCACAGCACATTATTTTTTTTTTTGGTTTTTCGAGACAGGTTTTCTCAGTGTAGCTTTGGAGCCTATCCTGGCACTCGCTCTGGAGACCAGGCTGGCCTCGAACTCACAAAGAACCGCCTGTCTCTGCCTCCCGAGCACAACATTAAAGAGAGTAAATACCTCATAGTAAAAGAGCGGAAATATTTTATTCATTCAAATGGACATAAGAAATACTATGGTACTATAATGGTTCCACAGTTGTCAGAATGGGGTCCAGGAGCTCCCACTTGGTCATGTCAGCTGTTTCTGTGGGTTTCTCCAGCATAGAAATGACACACTTACTCATCATTCTCTGCTTCCTGAAACTGGTTTCCAGGATTTTAGGTCATTGCTCATTTTCTTTTAGTATTTCTGGTTCACTCAGTTGGTTCTGCACTGAGCATTCCCTGCACTTCCTAATTACATGCCAATCACAAGACTCCCATGTGGCAATACACGACCTTACACAATTTTGTTCATAACTGGTTGTCCAAACTTGACTCAGTGGTATGGTGTTGGGGATGGATATTGTAGAAGACTCTCATTTCAAAGGGGCAGATTAATTCTCATACAATTAAAGGCTCCTCCACAATTTTGAGAAAGCATGTATCCATAATATTAGCTGAAAGAGACTCTAGAAGGCTCTGAATGAAAATTATCAACACTGGTCCATAAGGCAGAAACTGGCATGAACTGTGTGTCAGGAGTCTGAACTGTCTTCAGACTCTTAAGTTAAAACGTGAGGGACTCACAATGGTTTCAATTGGTGCTGACACTGTGAATGCAGACTTTTATACTCCTTTTATACTCCTTAAGATATATTAAGCAGGGCATATATATCTGTAGAGAAAAACACCTTCTGCAATAATCTTAATCCAGAAAAAATCTTACAGAATGGAAGCAACAATGGAAAACACAAATCTTGATGGATATTTCTAGGGATTGATATATTACTCAAAGTTTACTTAAGAAAGAGGATATCCCCTAGAGTCCTCCTTGTTGCTTACCTTCTTTAGTGGTGTGGATTGTAGGTTGGTGACCATTTGCTCTACATGTAAAATCAATATATGAGTGAGTGCATATCCAGCAGCTAATGGAAGTAGAAACAAATACAGCTAAACTTGGAACTGAACTGCAATCCAGTTGCAGAGAAGGGGGTGTGATGAGCAAAGCAGTCAAGACCAGGCTGATGAAACCTGTAGAAACATATGACCTGAACAAGGGGAAGGTCTTGGGCCCCAGACAGATGACTGGGAATCAAACATGGAAGTGATCCACAGTCAAGGGTTGTGGGCATCAGTAAGGAGGCCTCAGAAATCTATGGGGACTCTTGTGGTATATCAGTAATTATCCCTAGCATAGGAATGGAATTTGGGAGCTCATTTCACATGAAGGAGAACACCTACGACTTAACACTTGGGTGAGGGCCTAGGGTCTACCCCAAAGGATATGATAGACTCTGAAGACCTCCCCATGGAAGACCTCACTCTCCTTATGGAGAAGAAATGGTATGGGATAGTTAGTGTGTTAGGGGCAAGCAGGGGAGGAGGAGAGGGAGAGGGAACTGGAATTGACATGTGAAACAATATTGTTTGTAATTTAAATTAATAATGGAGAAAAAAGAGGTTATCAACCTATGAAAGCCTTTACATAACTTTTTCTCAAACTGCATTTAGTGATGTTGTTTGTAGTTGACAGTAACTGTCCCAGATCCAAGGTTATTGTTTATGGCCTTGTCCATGGCCTGTGTGGAGTCACCTCTCAACTTGTGAATATCAAAAGCTCTATAGGACACATGCATAGGATAGCACATTATCCTATGAATACTGTGCTTCTCAAATGTTCTCTACTTGTGATTCCCATGTTATGGAGAGAAAGAATCACATTGTGATTGCCAGGCAAAAATAATGATATTAAGGTATGACACAATACCCATAAAGTAACATAATCCCACAAATCTAAACCTCACATTACACATTTATTTGCCTTCTCCTTATCACAATAGTCTATCTGTAAGTTGTAAGGAAATATTTTTTGCTTCTTCTATCTCAAAATTTACTTATACAGCTTACAGAAACCACACACACATACACATGTGAAACCATTTACACAAACGATGCTCAATTATACCACAAGATCAGATGCTCAACTATGTTCATAGCAGCGTTATTTATACTATAAGATGTTGGAAACAAACTTAATGTCTATCAACTCCTGAATGGATTTTTAAAAAAATGTGGTACATTTATCCAATGGAGTACTCCTCAGCAGTAAGAAAAATGGACATCGAACATTCATAGGCACATACACATACATAAAAAACCATCATGAGTCAGGTATTCAAGAAACAAAAAATATGCCATGTACCCACTCATAAGTAAATAGAATAAATAAAGAAAAAGATACCTAGCTTACACTCAAAAACCCCGGACATGCTACAACCCTCTTGCAGAAACAGATTGAAGCAGATGCAGAAATCCAACAATAAATATTTTGCTAAGATCCTGGGGTAAATACAAAGTGATAAAAGAGAAATAATAAGAAGAATGGAAAGAAGACCTTGATGGGGAAACCCACAGAATCAGCTGAGCTGAGCTAGTGAGATGAAGCTCTGGTTCGAAAATGAGGGAACCCACATAGGACTTAACTCTACTCCCGTAATTCAAGTAACAATGGTGATTGTCAGACAATATATGGTCAATGGCAGTGGGACCAAATTCTAACTATAATGCACAAACTGACTTTTGGAGCTCATTCTTTTGGAAAGATAGCTTGGTCAAACTTAGATAAGGGGTAAGAGTGGCTAGAGTGTTTTCTTGGTCCTACGTCAAATAGATTATAACCAGACTAAGGGTATTTCGTAGGGGAGGCCTTACTACTTCCTAGGAGCAAATGGCAGGTAGGGGGTAATAGTAGGTAGCAGCAGGAATGGCGGAGGAATGCAACTGGAATATAAAATAAATTGATAAAAAAGAAATAAAAAGAATTAACAATCACAGGTCATTAATATCTCTTAATATCAGTGGATACAATATACTTATAAAATGACACAGGCTAATAGATTGTATATGAATAGAGGATCTATCCTCATTCTCCAAACATGAAACACAGCTCAACATTAAAGACAATACCTCATAATAAAAGTTTTTGAAATACTTTTCCAATGAAAAATAATTTCCAATGAAATGGATATAAATAAACTTATGGTACTATGATGGTCCCCCCTTTGTCAGAATGGGGTGGGTGAGCTCCCAGTTGGTCAGGCCAGCTGTTTCTCTGTGTTTCTCCAGCCTGTTATTGAAACATTTGCTCATCATTCCTCCCTTTTGGACACTAATTTCCTGGAATTCAGGTCATTCTTTAGCTTTGTGTGTATTCTTCTGTTTCTGTTTCCATCAGCTACTGGATGAAGGCTCTAGGATGGTATCACATTATAGGGGAAGTGCATTTAAGTTATCCTTTCCAATATTGCTTATATTGATAGTTGGGATTATCTTTGTGGATTACGGGATGTTTCCCAGTGCCATAATTTTCTTTAAACCTACAATTGATGTCTCTACAAAAGTATCTCTTTTTTTTAGCTCTCATCAATTCTTCCCCCTAATAAATCTATCTGATCCCTCATGTTCTCCTATCCCATCTTCTTCTCCGCTCCTCTTTCACTTACCTACCATCTCCTTCCCCATTTTCCCAAATATTCTGGAGGTATTGTGCCTTTTCTCTCATCTGTATGTATCTCGTAGATTCCTACTTGTTCATACCTTCTCTGGAGTTGTGTTTTATAGACTAGTTATCATTTGCTCTATGTCTAATATTCATACATTACTGAGTACATAACATGTTTTTCTTTCTGTATATGGGTTAACTCATTCAGGATGGTTTCCATCCATTTGTTTCATTGTTTATTTCCAGTGAGTAGTACTACAATTTCTTTAGCCATTCATTAGTCGAGGGACATCTTGGTTGTTTCCAGGTTTGTGCTATTACAAATAGTGCTGTTATGAGCATAACTCTATAGATGTGCAAGTTGTATGAATGTACATGCTTTGGGTACATGCCAAAGAGAGAAAAAGCTAAATGGTGATATACACTGATATCCAATTTTTAGAGAAACTTCCATACTGCCTGCCAAAATGGTTGTAATCTTTTCATTCCCAGCAGGAACAGAGAAGCATTCACCTTTCTCAACATCCTCTCCAACATAAACTGTCCATGGTGTTTTCACTCTAGCGATCCTGTCAGTTGTAAGATGATATCTCTGAGTTATTATGAGTTACATTTCCCTGATGGCTATGAATGTTTATCAATTTCTTAAGTGTTTTTAGCCATTTAGCCTCCTCTATTGACCAACCTAAAGTCCCAATCTATCAAAGACTTCTATATAAATGCAGCCACACTGAACCTCTTATCAGTGTAATTGGGTGTAGAACTGAAAGAATCTGTACAACAGTTGACTTCCTGAACATAACAGTAGCACAGACAATCAGATCAAAATTTCAGTATTCAGGGCTCCTGAAACTGATATGTTTCTATAAGACAAAAACATAGTCAACAAGACAAAATACCAGCTCGCAGAATGGGAAAAACTCTTCAACAAACACACATCTGGCCAAGGGATGATCTCTAAAATATAAACAGGACTTAACAAAGTAGTAACCAAAACAACCAATACTTTAATTAAAAAGTGGGTGCAGTAATAAATTGTCAATATTCAATAGGGTTTTAATTCTTATGGAAGAGAATCTTTTCTAAGAAAAGATTTGGAGCAGGCCCTTCACCAACGATATTTAGTGAGATTATGTACCTCATGTTGGTTAACAGTTCCTATTGTTTGGGTATGCCAAAACTTTTTGTCATAGGATCATTTGGAGAATCAACTCCATTGTATGGAGACAAAATTTGTACAATGGCACAGACATTAGGATATTAAAATCCCAATTGCAAAACTGTATCATAGTTGCTCCCTGTTTCTTGGGCCCATGATATGAGCAGAGTTATTTCTGTTACATTTGCCAGGAAATACTTATCATCTGTCTGTCACAATATATTATGTCTTCAAATTTTAAACCAACCACACCCACTTATGGCTTCACCATATATCCTCCTTGACTTAGGCAGAAGGCACAAGTCTCTATTTGGCTTTAACTATTTTACTTCTGCTGCCCCACAGTAACATACTATGGCTTCAGTCTAGTACACATGTAAGTAAATGCATCATTTTACTATTGCAGTTGATTGCTGTCCCCATAGGTACATTCCATATGCTGAAGTTCCCAAAATGGAGACAACCCTATATTTCTTGCATATTTTTGTGAAAGTTTAGGACTTCTTGGTGTTTCACTCACACATTTTGATACATTTGTTGTACATTTAGATTTTTTTCTACACGAAGCTACTGTTTTAAAATTTGAGGTAACTCTACATGCAATTTAAATTTAACTGGGATGTATCTTAAATGATGACTTAAACGACTTAAATGACTTAAGCTTTAAAAGTCATAAATGTCTATTTCAAATTATCAAAATATTTATACGACCCAGTCCATGCTTCAAGCTGTTTCTACAGGTAAAGATTCTTTTATCAAAGGGCATTTTATCTAATTATTTGTCTTTAAAATGTGTAACTCTTACTTACTGAGTTAGAAATGGTGACAATCAGGCTGGGGGACCATGAGTGGTAAGTCCCTACACAGTCTCTCTCATCTGACATCCAGCTTCCCAGACAGATCTGTCACTAATCTGTAGTCACTTATGTGCTTACTGTATTCCATGTCTATATTTTATTCCTTGCTATATGTTCATGCATGTAGAGTAATCCCATCTGTTGCAAGTGTTGAAGTTTCTGATTTTCTCAGATGGGGATGCTCTTGTGTGCAATGATAAGTAACCATATTCAGAAAGGTCAACTACAGATCACATGGATAACTCTGAAGTTTCTTTGAAAACATGATTGCTTGAGACACTCAATTGCCAATAAAAAACATTTGGAGTTTTCAATTAACAGATACTTTTGCCCAAAACCACCATAGACAATATGGAATATCCGGAGCATACTGATTTGCAAGAGATGCATTATAAGCATTCTAATCTATCCTGTTGTCAAACATTACCCAATATTTTTTTTCTACAGAGGAAGAATCATAGGGCTCCCTTAACTTTATTCCCTGTTACTGAGTAGTAAAATGATTTATACACAATTGTACAAATGGACAAATTTGTATGCCATGGAAGACGAAAATAAAAGTTAAAATCCCATTGGTATAATAGACACAAGTCAAAAGCAGGCATTTGTCTAAGAACTGTGTATTAAGTCTTATCTAAAATGAAAATGTATGGAGTAATAATGGAAGAATGGGGGTACTTGATACCTTCTAAGAAAGAAAAACTGTGAGACCCTCTTAAACAAAAGTGAATGTCAGAATCCCCTTGCTTGGTGTGGGGTAGAAATCATACTCCCCTCACTTAAAAGGGATTAGCAGTAGAGTAATATCACAGCATTTATCACCCATTTTTGAAACACTATTTCATATGTTAGTAATTCCTCATGTTGTCTTCAATCTTGGGATGACCAAGTAGCATTCAAACGCTGTTTGTAACAGCACGAATGATGCAGGCTTAGAAGTTTGCTTCCTCTATTTTGGGTTAGCCATTTAGATCTAAGTATTTATGGCAGAATTCTCAATTTCTGATGACTGTCTAAAGATAGATGACATGAATTCTCAACTCAGTTTGCAAATACTAGGTTCTGGCATATCTAGGTTAGACATTATTCAGAGAGGTAGTCTCTCATATATCAACACCACTAGGTTAAATATCAGACTACATGAATCATGAAACAATGGCCCAAGAGACCATTCCTTAGTTAGAGAACATTTTGTACTTAGTACATAAGACAAGGTATACCCCATAATCTCTCAGAAAAAATGTCTCAATATGCATTATTCATACAAGACTGTTCCTGGAATTCAATGTCAGATTCAAAAATTATTTTATACTGGAACAGCAGATATCAAAATGTGAGCTAAGATTATTAGATGGATCACTTATCACATTTCCTTAATGTCAGCTATTTAAATTCTAGCTTAATAGAGCTGAAATTCTGTTTTTTTTTTCAGTTTTTCGAGACAGGGTTTCTCTTGGCCTCGGAGTGTGTCTTGGAACTAGCTTTTGTAGACAAGGCTGGTCTCACCTCACAGAGATCCATCTGCCTCTCCCTCCGAAGTGCTGGGATTAAAGTCATGTGCCACCACTGCCCGGCCTAGAGCTGAGATTCTATAATTATGTCGTAGCCAAGAATGACTTTTATATCTAGGGGTCTGGGCTCTTTTTGACCTCGGAAGAAATATTTGATGCTCCCTTTGTTATAGGTGGAAAAATGAAGAATAAAAGGACATAGGATTTCTTTTAAAGAGTTGACTAATCTGAATAAGACAGACTCTTTCAAAAAAGTAGAATTTATACTATCATTGCTACACAAGGAAAATCTGATACATTATCAGTAGACATTTGCATACCTAGTACAATTCATTCCAATATAGTCCTAGAACATTCTCCTGAGATTCCCAATCTTCACTGTGACTTGGTATAATCATATCTAGAGTGGGATTTGCAGGATATATGTCAACATTCGCAGGATTCTTTTTCTAGATAAATCGCATAGTTACATTTGTATTCAGCCAACCTAAAAAATCTGGGCTGCAATGGTAAGAACACAGTTTCTGCTGACAGAAATGAAGGAAGTAGGTAGATTCCAGTCTCTGCTTGCTCACGTGGTTCTCTGTGATCTGCCACTATACTGTACAAAGTTTCTCAGTAAGCAAACAAATCAATGGGCCGTGCTCAGAAAAGTGAAATATGACAGCTCTTTGACCCAAATGGAGGAGTTCTAACACCTCTTTCATAGGGTGAAAAAAAGTCAGACAGAATTTTTGAGGGCTGAGTATCTCCAATGCTGTTGTTATAAGTGTGAAAGCAATAATATAGCTTTCAAGGAAGAGCATGATCCAGGAAAATACTTGTCATATTTGAATTCTTCTTTGAAATATAGAAAACGTCTTTCTCTGGCAACTCCACTGAAGGCATAGTGAAATCTTTACATTCTTCTCAAAATTGAGATGTAAATTCCTGGGGCTAGGTTCTCAAATTTATAAATAACTTGAAAGGTGTTATTACAAAGGACAGAAAATTGTGAATTTTGGTGGAAACTTATCAGTAACTGGTCTGGATTTCAAGCTAGATTTTCTATATTTTTGTAATGGGTTTTCAAATTAGTGTTCTCTGAATTTCCCTTGGACAAGGGTATATGAAGGTCAACCAAGCACAGAGGGAACATTTCTCAAACACTGTTAGTTTTCATGTCACATTGCATGTTGATCTACTAAGGAAAGTCCAAAGACCTTGTTTCTCAGTGTGCATATATCAGTAAACTGCTGAGGTAAATATAAGTTAAAACAGTCTCCTGGTACTGGATTAGTTTTATTTATGAGAATATTTGCTATGATTAAAGACAATAGATATCTGCTTATGAGAGATTATAAATATATAAATATAAAGGGAAATATGTTTCTGTGTACTTCTTAGGCCATTGGTTCTAAACCTATATGTCTCATAGCTTATTGAGTTAGGAGCATTCTGTTTGACTATCAGCTTGTAAATGGGCATATATGGCCCAATTGTGGCGTGTGAATGGGTCTGAAGCATTCTAGTTCTGTGAGGTGTCATTGAAGCCATCTTGTTCTGATGGAAAAATTGTGATGCACCCTTGCTGAGAGTATAGGTGTTTGCATCTCTTCTTGTTAGTTTGTAAAGTATTGTAGCCAGAGTACTAGAAATAGAAGGGAAAGCAATATCTTCATAGGAATGGGGAGGTTGAAAGGTACAATATGCCAGTATGAACAGTTTTAATGGCCCCGGGTTGAACTTCAAAGCCCAAAAGAATCAGGAACAGGAAAAGGGGTCCACAATCCAATACGTAGTTGTTGGACCATCTAGAAATCATATATCACATGGAGAAATAGGTAGGATGTATTTAGTGTAGATGAAAATTACCTGTGTTTGATGGAAGGATGACGGAAATTCTAGAGTCCCACATGTATCTAGAGTAAATGTAAACCCTTTCAATTACTATGTTGGTTGTGATGAATTCATCAGGATTAGGACTGAACTTGGAATTTGTGGGCCATAGGTTTTCTAGCCTACACCATTTTCATCAGTATGTGATCTACTACATCTTCCTTTTGCTGTGGTTTTCTGTTTCCATCTGCTAAGACAGGAACACATGTGGCAAACATTGTAAGAAGGAGAATGGTTCAGCTATTCTCCCTGAGAAAACACATGTGTGAAATTCTTGTCTGCAGTTGTGGACAACAACACAGAACTTTGAGTGAACTACCAATGCCCCAAGTTATCCTGGCAGAGCAAAAGGTTTTCACACCACCCTCCAGGGAGAGGATGCATCATGGATGCCTCTCTCACTTGTGGTAGTTGCTAGGACCTCTCCAACATTGTTGGAGTTAATCTGTTTCTACACTGAAGTTGAAGGAATGACCTCAGAAATGCATGACCCACAATGACAAAGGCCCAACCATCAGATGTGTTAAATGTTATTGTTTCCCCATCTTTTAAGGAAGGGGAAGGAGTTTGTGTGTCAATGATTTTCTGGTATAGGCTGTGGTAAACTGGTGATGATCCATTGAGTCTTACTTAAGCTTTAGTTCCTAATTTATGTCTGCTTCTCAGAGAGGATGACAACATTGGGCTGTGTTTGTAACAGGGCAAATGTGTCAGCTATTCTACGTGTGAGGGCATATGTACGAGCATACACAATATAGAAATGGACACTGTTATAGTCCCTTGAATGAAGTGCAAAATCTGAGAAGAATAAGGGACAGAGGAAAATTGGTTCACTGAGTCCGCTGTGGGGAAGCCATAAGCAAGTCACTCTAGGATGATGTTATAGCCAGTCAGGTAGATTAAGACCTAATGTGGGCCTATTCAGAGGGTGTAAGAATGTCAGTCCCCATGATAATACCAAAGTACCATTCATGAGTTATGGTAGGTTTTAGGCCTCTGTGAAGCTTAAGGTATTGGAACGAGTTTGTGGTTCATAGGATTGCTGTGCAACGTCATTGTGATCTTGATGTGATCTACTGAGTCTTCCTTCTATGATGGTGTTTGGTTTCTATCTGCTTCTCCTTGAAGACGAATGCCTGGATCCCATATTGCAATAGGGAAAATCTGTGATCTCTTCTTCTGTAGAGGGCATATGTGTGTATGTCCAGTCTGCAGGAAGAGATAATGTTCTAGGACCTTGATTGAACTGAAGGTGCAGAAAAGATCCATAGTCAGAGCAAGATAGTTCCACAAAAACCCTCTGTATATGAGGGATCATTCAGAACTCCCTCAATTATGGATTCTGTTTGGGCCCCACCAGTAGAGGGGCAAGTATCCTGTGACTGTATTGAGACTATGGGAAAGACTAGAGACCCAGATATTGCATAAATAATGTCAAAGTCCCATTTATCTTTTTTGTTGGATGTTTGGCCTCTCAAAGCTGTTAAGACATTCAAAGGAGGTTTTCAGTCATCAGATTTCTGGCTTGAGTAATTCTCACCAGATTGTGATCTGTTGAGGGTTCCTTGTGCAAGGGATGCCTGTTGAATTCTGGTTTTCCCACAAGATCATGGTCTTGGGTCACCTTTTATAGAGGGAGAAGTTGTTAGATCTTCCACCTGAGAGTGTGTATGTGTGAAAGTCCAATCTTCAGTTATGGACTGTGTTGTTGGTCTTTGGTTGAACCGTGCAGGCTCTACTGATAAGGGACAGAGCAAAATTAGTCCAGAGCACCCACTGAGGTGAGACATCATGCAGAATATCTTCCTCAATTGTGGATAATGTTAAGGCCCCTCTAGTATGTCTTGAAGTAACTATGCCCTCTTCTGGGGATTCAGGAATGTCTGGAGAATCAGATGTCTCCATTATAATATCAGTATCCAATTTATAAAAAATGATTGGTGTTAGGACTCCCTCAGCTTTTAAGACAGTGCAAGGAGTCTGTTGGTTGTATATTTGCAAGTCTAGGCTATTTTGACCTGTTTCTTTTTATCTTTTGAGACTTTCTCTTGCTGTAGTTTCATGGTTCACCCTCCTTGTCCTAAATCAGGAAACTTTGACGACCCACTTTTAAAGAGGGAGGCTTAATGATATCTTTATCCAAGTAGGGCATATGTGTGTATGTCCAATCTGCTGAAATGGATAATGTTACAGGACATTGAGTGAACTAAAACGCCCAAAAATAATCAGGGCTAGAGCCATATGAATCGGGAAAGCCCTCTGGACTAGTAGAATCATCCAAATAAGCTACAACACATTTCAACAGTGTTTATACTTTGTCAGTAGAAGTAGAAATACCCTGTTCCTGTTCTGAGAATAATGGAAGGTTTAGATACCCACCTGTACCAAGAACAATGTCAAAGTCCCTTTCTTCTTTATATTGGATGTTAGGCCTTCCTCAGCTGTTAAAGTACAGGTGCAAGGTTTGTGTCATTGGATTTATGTTCTGAGCAATTGGCATCACGAAGCCATCTTTGGAATCTCCCTTGTGCTGTGTCTGTCTATTGAATACAGCTTTTCATAGAATAGGATGACATGGGGATCTTTTTGAAAGAGGAAAATGTTGTCAGCTCTTCCACCTGAGAGGAACTATATGTGAACCTCCAATCTGCATGATTGGACAGTGTTGTTGGTACTTGAGTGAACTGCAAAGTCTGAGAAGAATCAGGTACTGTGCAAAATTGGTTCAGCAAACCCTCTACAGGGCAGTCTTCAACAAGAACTCCTCCCTCACTGGTACATGATGTTAAGGCCCCTCCAGTATAGCTGGAAGTTACTTGGGTCTCTTCTGAGGATAAAAGATAGTCTGGACACTCTGATGTCCTCATGGTAAAACCAATGATCCATTCATCATGGAAGGTTTTAGGTCTCCCTCCATTCTATATTCAGTACAGGAATTTCGTGGGTCTTAGGATTGCTGTGCAATGCCATTGTGATCTGGATGTGATCTACTGAATTTTCCTTCTACAGTAGTTTCCTGTTTCAATATGCTTCTCCTAGAGGAGAAACGACTGGAACCCAGTTTGATAGCGGGAGAATGTGTGATCTCTTCCTCTGGGAAGGGTATATATGTGTATGTACAGTCTACAGGAATGGATAGTGTTATAAGCCACTAAGAGAACTGAAATTGCAGAAGAGATCCATGGACAGAGCAAAATGGTTCCTGAGACCCCTCTGTAGGTGAGGGATCATCCACAGCACCACCCTCACATGTGGAATGTTTTTTGGCTTCCCCAGAGGGGATGGAAGTAACTTGCCTTTTTTGAGAATGAAGGAAGCTTTAGAAAACAAGATGTACCAAGAACAATGTCAAAGTCCAATTCATGTTTTTTGTTGGATTTTAGGTATCCCACGGATATTAGAGCAGAGGGGAGTGAGGTTCTGGGTCATCAGATTCATGGCCTGAGGAAATATCACAAGGATGTGAACTATTGAGTCTTCCTTGTGCTGTGGCTGTCTGTTGATTATTGATTTTCATAGATGAGGACGGTATGGGGTCCTCTTTGAAAGAGGACGAAGCTGTCAACTCTTCCACCTGAGAGGATTTATGTGTTAACTTTCAGTCTACAGGAATGGGCAGTATTATAGGACATTCAGTGAACTGCAGAGGCTGAGGAGATTCAGGGAAAGTGCAAAATTGGTCCAGGAACCACTCTTCAGGGGAGTCTTCAGCCAGAACTGCTCCCTTACTTTTGCATGATGGTAACATCTCTCTAGGACAGCTGGAAACACCTTGGCCTCTACTGAGGAAGAAGGAATGTCTGTCCCCATGGGAAAATCAATGTCCCATTCAGCAGATGTTCTAGGTTTTAGACATCCTTCAGCTCTTAAGTTAGTGCAGCTAGTTTGTGGGACATAAGATTGATGTGCAATGCCATTGTGGTTTGGTTTTGATATACTGAGGCTTGCTTCTACAGTGCTTTCCTATTTGAATCTGCTTCTCCTTGAGGAGGAGCATCTTGAGCCCAATTTGTATGATGGAAATTGTGTGATCTCTTCCTCTGGGAAGGGCATGTATATGTATGCCGAGTCTGCAGGAATAGATAGTTTTATAGGTATTTGAGCTATATGAAAGGTCATAAAAGATCCGGGAACAGAGCAAAATGGTTCCCGATACTTGTCTGAAGGTGAGGGATTATCCAGAATGGCCTCATGCTTGGACTGTGTTTGGGTCCATCAATGGAGATGGAAGGAACCTGTGTCTGTTTTGAGAATATTGGTAGGTCTAGAGACCCAGATGTACCAAGAACAATTTTAAAGTCCCATTCAACTTTGTATTGGATGTTAGGCCTCCCTAAGATGTTAAGGATTTGGGAGGATGTTGATGGTCATAGAATTTTTGTCCTTTGTAATTGTCATCAGGATGTGGACTATTCAGGCTTCTGTGCAGTAGTTGCCTATTGAATTCTGGATTTTATAGAAGAGGGTGGCCTAGAGTCCTCTTTTATACAGGGAGAATGTGTCAGCTCTTCATCCTGAGTGGGTATATTTGTGAACATTGACTCTACAGGTATGGACTATGTTGTTGTCACTTGATTGAACTACAAAGTTTGAAAAGAGTCAGGGACCGAGTAATATCAGTCCACAGAAACATCTGCAGGGAGGAATAATCCATAACTCCTCCTTCAAATATGTATGATGCTAAAGCTTCTCCAGTAGATCTGGAAGCAACTTGGACCTCTTCAGAGGATGCAGTATTGTCTGGAGAATAAGATGTACCCACAAAAATATCAGTGTCCCATTCATCATAAGTGTTAGGTGTTAAGACTCCCTCATCACTTAAGGCAGGGCTTGCAGTTTCTGGGTCTTACTTTTGAAATTCTAGGCCATTCTGTCCTGGATTTATCTACTGAGGTTTCCTTTTGCAGGCATTTCCTGTTTTAATCTGATTCTCCTATACCAGGAACCCTGGACCCCACTTTGTAAGAAGGAGTGTGAGTGATATTTTCATCAAGGGAGGGCATTTATGTGTATGTCCAGTCTGCTAGAATTGAGAGTATTACAGGCCCTTGATTGAACTGCAATGGCCCAAATGAATGAGCACCAGAGAAAATGGTTCCTGTGCCCCCTCTCAATGTGAGGGATTTTCCAGAGCACCTCCCTCACATGTGGAATGTGCTTGGTATTCACGAGTAGAGACGGGATTACCTGTGCATGGCCTGAAAATAATGGACGATTAACAGACACAGATGTTCCAAGAACAATGTCAAACTCCCATTCATTTTTTATATTGGGTGTTAGTGCTTCCTCAGTCCACATTATCTTCCAACAGGAGAGACATACCGTTGTGTCTTTCAGACTTCTCTTGTCTGGGCAGAAAAGATAACCTAAGTGATTCTCTGATGACTGAATGTAAAGCAGATAGACTGCCATCACTGCACACTGTGTTTCTCAAGGTATCGAGGACCTAAAAAGAGTGGTCCCCTTCCTTACGTGCCCTGTCTCAGTTCCTTTGTGGAGCTTGAAATGCCCATAATGTCTGTAGATAATACAGGGCCCCATTATAGTACTGGATGTCTGCACCTCCAGAGTGAAATTATCTAACCCCCCTGCAACTCCTGATGGTCCAAATGTGAGTCTTTGCACAGCAAAATGGGGAGAGATCATGGCAGCTGTTGTTGAGGTGGCAAATCCTTCTGGACTTTATTGTGTGTCAAATACTCCAGGCTTTTGGCCGGGGTGTACACATCCTCCTGTGCATCTGGGTTGCTGTTAGTAGTCCATGGTCTGTGAGACCACGATGTGTGGTCAATGGGCCACAGCCTAGTTGAAGCCCATAGGTCTCACTCAACTGGTCTGGGCAGGTAGTTTCTAAGGCAGTTGTGCAGAGAAAACTGTCTTAAATTATTTACCTCAGGCAAAGAGGGTTGAAGGATATTTCTCATGGCAACTGGGAGGAGAAATATGGTATGCAATTGTGTTTGCAGGAAGGAGTCTTTTCTTCCCAAAACCTGTGCACACTTCAGGCAGTCCAAAAGAACTGGAATGGCAGTTGGCTTCAGGAAGAGATCAAAGATCCAGAGATTTGCTCTAGATCATTGTTTCCTGCTGGCATGGGCAGTTCACTAGTGGAGTCGGACCTCCAATGGCAACTGTGTGTAGGAAGACGTTAAGCATTATTATTTGTGAGAAGCTTTTTTTCCCCAAGACCTGTGCTTAAGTCCGGTGGTTGAAGTTTAGAACTGGAGTTGCAGTTGGGTTCAGGAAGTGATCAAAGTTACAGAGATTTGCTCTCCATCATTGTTCTCTTCTGGCAAGGGAAGTTCACCAGTGGAGCCAAACCTCCAAAGGCAACTGGCTGTAGGAAGATGTTAAGTGATATTATTTGTGAAAGGCTTTTTTTCCCAAGACCTGTGCACAAGTCCATTGGTTGAAGTTCAGAACTGGAGAGGGAGTTGGGCTCAGGGAGTGATCAAAGTTCCAGAGGTATGCTTGCGATCAGTGTTCTCTGCTAACATTCTGGAGGTGTGCTTGTGGTCCGTGCTCTCTGCTGCTGAGGGGAGTTAGCCAATTTTGCATGACCTGGCTGTTTAATGAAAGAGGCTTCACAGACAACCACGTTCCGGGAATGAAAACAAATAATTTGGACTCTCTGCATAGGTTATGCACAGTAGCCATTCTGGTGCCCATTGATATTGGCCATGACATGTTGCTTAGATAAAGAATGAAAAGTCAGCTGGCAATGTGACTGCACGTCTATTATCACAAAAATTACAGGGAAGAAGAAGGTGAATCACTGAGTGTGAGGCCAGACCTATCTGGAAATAGAGTTCTAGGTAAGTCAGGACTGTGAAGAAAATCTCTGCTGCAAAGCTAAATTGATGATGATGATGATGATGATGATGATGATGATGATGATGATGATGATTGGATCCCTGGATTCTGCACTTTCCCAAGCCTCATGTAAAAAGCTGGCACCTGAGGCACAGAGGCCATCTATATGTGCAGTGACTCTTAATGGGTCGAGGTAAAGTAAGTGGTGTTACAGAAAGAAACCTTTCTATGTCTATCCAACTATGACATTAATTAAATTCACAATATTTGTATTAAAATACAGCATGGTATGATAATCCAAGTATATATTGGCTTTTCTGGGCAAAAATAGGACCTTAACATCTGATAACATTTTGATGTTCACCTCAGAGTTTTTTCTGCTGGCCAGTGTGTGGCTATGTGTCCTTCTGAAAGCAGTTTTCGAACGCAAGCCCCTGCAGGAGGACAAAATCTTTTGTGAGAGTGCAGTTTCAGTCCTTCTAGAGAATATGTATAACTTGAGTTTCCCCAGCTGAGAAGAGTTTTCACAGAATAACATGTTTGTTTGTAGACACTACTCTAAAACATTTGCAAAAGAGAGTACCAAAGCTGAAATTCAGTGCTACAAAGTAAATTTCAGGAATATAAATTGACTGAAAAAGACAGCATGTTTTTTAAAAAATGAAACCAATTACCAAGAAAAATCATGTACTGTTCAATATGGTATCTGTTTGGATTTCCTTTAAATGGGTTTCTTTAAATTCACACTTGCTTCACTTAATGTTTCCTTGAGGATAAGCTAACCAAATTCTAGTAGTAGACTGGCTGGAAAGATGACTCAATGGTTTGAAGTTTGGGAGCTTTTCCTTGGGACTTGGGATGAATTTCCGGCACCTATATTGAAACTCCAGTTAATGACAATCCTATGTCTGCCTCTGGCATACACTACAACAAGGAAATCATGTGTTACACAGACATGCATTTAGTTAAATATCTAAACACTAAAAGTGTAAAACATGTTAATATGTATTTCTCACTAATTTCAAACTTACACAAATATATTTTTTGGTATTTCTAAATAGTATCCCCATCTGATTATTACAGGGTTTTCCATTAAAGAATCTTAGCATGTTCTGTTCAGTTTCTATTGCATATATGTTAAATAAACCCTGTTGAATGGACAAAGATAAATGACATGGTAATGGTATTTGCTTGTCATGAGGGATGAGAAGGTTTTCTGGAGATATGAGGGAGAAATACGCAGAGGCATCTGGAAGGGTCCAGAGTGAAGTAATCCATGAGAGGTTGAGGGGGCTGAGACAGGAAAAGGCAGGAATGAGAAACCTTGATGCCAGGAGCAAGCCAAGAGACAAAGAGACCCCAATATCCAAAGTGACTGAACCTATGAAAGAATCACAGGATGGGGAGGGTAATTGGAACTCAGGTGTTGGAGTGGTGAAGTGTAGGGGTTCAGCGGGCTTTGGAGGCACATGCCTTTAATCCCCGCACTCGGGAGGCAGAGGCAGGCAGATCTCTGTGAGTTCAAGTCTAGCCTGGTCTCCACAGAGTGTGCCAGGATAGTCTCCAATGCTACACAGAGAAAACATGTCTCGAAAAACCAAAAAAAAAAAAAAAGAGAGAGAGAAAAGAGTAAAGCTTCAAGGTGGGAAGATCTGAGGATCCAGGACACTGTTACATTGGAACAGGTATTAGAAATGCTGAGAAAAAACATTGGTCACTGTCCCTTTTGTTAAGTTGTATAGAGACCTCTATCATTTATTCTTAAATTGTGACTTCCCACCTTTAAATTATGAATTCATCTGATGGTTTCTTGTGGCAATGCTCTCATACAAATGAGGTGACATGTGCTATCTTGTTACAACCATGAGATTTGTTTGGATATTACAAGAATTCTAAAGGCATTTTGAAGTAATTCGGCTTCAATCAGTCATGGTCCCTACAGGTTGAGGCCTGATCATTGGACTGCATCCCTTTAGTCCATGAAGCAGTCGCATTTGTAAAGGAACAAATTCTCTGTGAGAGTACAATGCCAGAATAAAATGCCTGGGCAGATGGGTCTTAGAACATACATGAGTCTGCTTATTTTTAGCCAGGATTTTAATATCAGAAATAACTGCAATAATTACTGCAAACTTAGTAATGATTTCATATCAAAACATAGTAAAAACATTCTTTGAATAAAAAATCTTTGAAAGAAACAGAGAAAAATTTCTGCAAAGCGCCAGTAGTTGGAAAGCATTAGTTTTTACAAGTCTTGATGTTTTGATCAAGGACAGTAAAAAGTACCATCAACATTTTCTATATTGAACAAACAAATTAATCCACTTTCAGGACATGATGGAATCTTATTAATATTTTCTTATTTCCATTTTTATATTAGCAAATTACGATTGAGTTTCATATTATTGAAACTGAAGAGCAAGACAACATGAGAAACCAGATGATTGATTTTGTGGAAATTTGCATATATACTTTGAGATAGAAAGTACAAGTTTTACTTTGTGAGAAGTTTTAATAGTCCATAAAGGAAGTGATGTATAGATATTAATTAAGAGATGCACCATATTCTCGGCTTGAATATTTTAATGCAATTTGCATCATGGCGAATGTATTCAGGTGATTATATAGGGGCCTACATATCCTACTTCTGTTTTATTCTTTTGAGTGCCATCTTGGTATTCATTAAGCATGAAAGCAAGGATTTTTAAGTAAAACAAGAGAATTATTAGGTATGGATCTCAAAAAATAACTAAGTATTGTGTGTGTATACTCTTCAACATTTATTCTATGATTTTATCAGGCAAAGTGAGAGAGAACTGTGATGCTAGCAATGAGGTAGTGGAGCAATGGATTATGATCAAGATTCAAAGGCAATCTGGAATCACATGAAAACATCTCTCAATAAATTCCAACAATATTTACTCAAATAAATAAGGATGCTATGATTATTATACCTACCTTTTTGATATTATGGTTATATATTTTGAAGCAGGTTCTCAGAACACTTGGCTGAGATAAAATTAAATGTATACCAATACAAGTCCTTCATATATTTCTGTCACTTTTTCTGAAAGTTGGAATACAGGCCTCCCCTCCCAAGGATAGCTAATGAACTGCTGATGATTGAACCCAGGACTTCTTGCATTGTAGTCAATTAGAAATTAGCTGAGCTTCATTCTGTTAGTAATTGTGTTTTAGAGCTGGTACTGCTTCACAAAGTTGTAATTTGACAATAACAATTTCCAAATAAAGCCAGAAAAATCATAGTTCAGATTGACCATTTACATTGTGGTATATATCCCACATTTTATTTTACCAAGACCAAAGATTGGATTCATTTGAAACTCTAAATACATACTACAAACCCTTTGGAAATTCTTTCAATAAATTGAAAATTAAATTGAAAACTTTAAAAAAATTCCTTGCATACTTATATCAACATTTTTAACTTGAAAAATATCATTTTGTGATGTGGTGTGTGTGTGTGTGTGTGTGTGTGTGTGTGTGTGTGTGTGTGTGTGCAGGGGATGTCACATAGAAGTTGCCTTTTTCACTCACAAAATGCTTTTGGTAACTCAACTGCTGCCCCCTCCACAAAAATTCTCATGACCTAGCCTACAGGTACTATCTCCTCTCCGTTTCGACAATTATGGATGTAACAATTTGTTCTCTGTAACTTGGAGATATACTATTCTCCATTTCTAACAAAAAAATCAACACTAACCTTCTCTTGCTGACAAATTAGTTCTCTACATATATAGTCAGAAAGAAACTGAATATTAGGTAATAATAGGGGACAATGGATGTTAAGTTCGTAGCTAGACAGAGTGGTGGGAAAAAAAGAATCTTGAAGATTGAGGTTTCTGTCCCACCTGGTCCCAAATCAATTTTGCCCCAAACAAACTCTCAGATATTATATTATTTATTAAACTGTTGGGAGATGTTTGATCGTCCTATTGGCCTGCTCTGTTTTAATTATTAACACATTTCTCTTAATAGATGCATTGCCATGTGGCTATGGCTTACACAATATCTGGAAGTTTACTCCTGCAGAATGGCATATCTTGTCACCCTGTCTCTCTGTTCTACTCTGAAGCCTTCTCCAGGTCATATATTCCTGTTTGGCTACTCAATTATCAGTGTTTTGTTGATCAAAGAATAATAGGGACATATATACAGAAGGACATATCCCAAAATATACTCTTATGTCTTCTAAAAAAGTTCTTTTCTTTTCTTTCCATTTTAAATGATTTTTATTTGTGAGAAACAATCTTATTTTAGGTACCAATCCCATCACTTGTTCCTTCCTTATTCACATGCCACACAACAACGCCCATATAATACACTATAGTATACAGGGAGGGGATCAACAAAGTCAGTCTCATCATGTGAGGCAAAGCATAGGCGCACCCCTGATTATCTAGAATGAGAAAAATAGCCCTCCATAGAGAAGGGGCTCCAAAAGTCCATTCTTGTCCTAGGAATACACACTGGTTCCACTGTCAGAGGCTCATAGAGTGTCCACTTCACCCAAATGATGAGCACATTAAGAAGGGCTTATTTTGTACTATGATGGTTCTCCAGTTGTCAGAATGGAGTGGGTGAACTACCACTTGGTCACGGCAGCTGGTTCTGTGGGTTTTTCTAGCCTGGCGTTGACACATTTGCTCACCATTCTTCCCTTTCTGATACTGGATTCCAGGGGATCAGGTCATTATTTAGCTTTGCATATACTCTTCTGCTTCCATCAGCTACTGGATGAAGGCTATACGATGGCATAGAAAGTAGTCATCAATCACATTATAGGGTAAGGGTATTGAAGGTAGCCTGTCCAATATTTCTTAGAGTGTTAGTTGGGATTATCCTTGTGGAATACCGGACTTTTGCCTAGTGACATATTTTTCTTTAAACTTATAATCTATGCCTCTATTAAGGTGTCTTTTTTATTGACCTCATCTAATCTTCCCTGTAGTCAATCTAACTGATCCCTCATATTCTCCTTTACATTCCTTTTCTCCTCTGCTCTTTCTTCTATCTACTTCCTCCTTCCCCATTCACCAGGAGATATTCTGCCTTCAACCTGCTCTGAGGAAGTATGTATGTCTCTCTTAGGGTCCTACTAGATTGTAGCTTCTCTGGAGGTATGGATTTTAGGCTACTTATCACTTGCTCTATGTCTAATATCCATACACCAGTGAGTACATAACATGTTTGGCTTTCTGTGTATGATTTACCTCACTCAAGATGGTTTCTTAAATTTCCATCCATTTGTTTCTTTGGTTGAGCAATATCTTAAGTCTCTTAGCCATTTTAAATTCCCATATTGACCAAAATAATGTCCCAATGAATTAAAGATTTGAATCTAATTCCAGCCACACTGAACATCTTTGCAGAGTTATTAGGATGTGGCATTGAATGACTATGTATAGCAGATGCTTCCTGAAGATAACAACAGGAGCACAGACACTCAGATTGATAATTCAATAATGGGGCCTCCTGAAACTGAGGAGATTCTGTAAGGCAAATACTGATTCAATAGAATCAGACAGCAGCTTAAATAATGGGAAAAGATATTCAGTAACCCCAGATGTTGCCAAGGGCTGATTTCTAAAATATAAAAAGAACAGAAGAAAAGTGTCAACATAACACCAAATGATCCAATTAAAAAGTGGGGTACACAACTAGATAGAGAATACATAATAGGGTTTCACTTCTTATGGAAGAGAAAATCTACTTGGAGCAGGTCCTTCAAATACTATTTAGGTAGATTAGGTAACCTCATGGCGGTTAACAGATCCAGGTGCTTGGAAATGCCCAAGCATTTTGTAATAGGATCATTTGGAGATTGAACTCCATTGTATGTTGACATAAATAGTTGTACAATGCCACATACTTTAGGATACTAAAATCCTCAAAGGCAAAACTGCATCTCAGTTGCTGCCTGTTTTGGGGGGCTTATGATTTGGGCAGAGAGATTTCTGTCACATTTAGCTGGAAACACTTATGATCTGTCTGTCGCATGTTCAAATTCTTAACACATCAAATCATGATTTCACAATATGTCCTATTGGATTTAGGCAGAAGGCAAAATTCTCCCTCTTGCTAAATGTACTTTTACTTTAGCTGCCCCAGAGTAACCTACTATGGTTTCCCTCCAATACATATGATAGTAAATGCATCATTATACAGTTCATACTGATTGTTGACCACTTACACATATCCCTTATGATGCAGTTACAAACATGGAGACCCCCCTCAGTTTCTCGTATTTTTTGTGAAGGATTGAGGATTCCTGGTGTTTCACTCATACATTTTGATACATTATTTGTTATACTTTTTATATTTTTGTTCCTTTTTTATTTAAACAAGAATCAAGACTGTTTTTCATGTCAATCAAAATTTCTTCTACCTCCCTGCATCCCCTGCCCCCAAATAATGCCCTACATATTCCATAACACTTCTGCTACAAAAGGGGAGTGAGGGCTTCCATGGGGGAGGGTCCTCAGTGTCTGTGATATTCTTGGAACATGGCCTATGCCCTTACCCGTAGTCTAGGTTCAAGAAGTATCCCCCTATGAAGACTGGGCTACCAAAATCCATTCCTAGGCTAGTGATAACTACTGAAATTCTACAAAGGGCCACATAGATTTACAAGGCCTCCTCATTGACACCCATATTCATAGGATCTGAATCAGTTCCATGATGGATTCCCAGCAATCAGTCGGGGTGTCAAGAGCTCCTTCTCCTTCAGGTCAGCTGTTTCTGTGAGTTTAACCAGTCGTGTCTCATTCTATGTAACTGAAAACTAGATCACTTCAGTGTTTAATTGTGGGGGTTTACTTCTCCTTCCATTAGCTGCTGGATGAAGGCTCTTGATGGTATATAAGTTAGTCATCAATCTCTTTATCAAGTGAGGGGATTTAAGGTAGCTTCTCCCCTGTTCCTTAGTAGGTTATTTGTTATCATTCTTGTAGATCTGTAGACATTTCTCTACTGACTGATTTCTATTTAAAACTGTACTTGTAACCTCTCTCATGGTATCTCTTTTTTTGTTCTTCTCTAGTCTTCAAGCTACAAAACCAGAAGCTTCTTTAAGTCAAAGGATGCAGTCAGCAACACATGTGGCAGTCCACAGTGTGGGAAAAGATATTCACCAACCCCATATCTGACGGAGTGCTGATCTCCAAATTTTAAGAATAACTGATGAAGCTAGTTTCCAAAACACCAAATAACCCAGTTAAAATGTAGGGTACAGAACTAAATACAGAATTCTCAATAGAGGAATCTAAAATGGATGAGAGACACATAAAAATGTGCTCAACATCCTTAGCCATCAGGGCAATGTAAATCAAAACACCTTTTATATTTTAATAAGGATTTCATATTGTTAAAGCTTTATAATAATGGAAAGAACATTCAGGGCTAAAATGGAAGATTTGTTGTCCACACAAACAGATGGAGGAATATTATAATCACATAAAAAATAAAAGCTATACAAAACTAACTATTCAAAATAGAACTGAGTGGCCTCTCCTCTTAAAGTTGATCTCAGATAATTTGGGATCCTGGGAAAGAATATTTTAAGGAGGCCCTAAATATCAAGGGACACTTGATGTGACTGTGTAGCTGGAATAGCAGTTCTTTACAGAGAATGTATGAAGGGGACACAGAGAATTTCTTCCCTTATACAGTAACTCATATAGAATACAGGCTTGTTAAACTTTGCATTCTTGCTAAATCTGCCCACCAAATGAACTGGGAGGCTGTGCTTTCTGCTTACTCCTGTTAAAAAATTTTGGAGTTCTTCACAACTACCCTGGAATCTGTGGACTTGACTGGGACCCATATACTTTAAAACACCATAGGCTTCAATGACAGAAGACTCACCTTAATGCATGCTGATGTCTAGGGATATACAATGGATATTGTTTGGGGAGAGTAAAATATCCAATGATATCACTGTATTTGAGCTTCTTGTGGCTTATTGGACCCATTATATGGGTTCAAGAGTTTGTCAATGTTTGTACAGTGACATATGCCTTGGCAATCAGGCAGGCAAAGGTAACAGGAAATATAGATAACAAAATTGACACCCATGCTCACATATATTCCATTGAAAATGCACCATGAACTGATTCTTTTCCCTTGATTCCTAGTAGATTTGTTTGGTGAATACATTTTATAACTCAAGGAGGATTTTCCATTCCCTAAGTCCTATGCCTATAGAAGTAGCTTGATTAATATTTGAGATTTAGAGGATACTCGAAAAATTCTACACCTTTGTGGCATGGTAGCCATTATTTTTTTCTATTAAACCTCAATCTAT
>NW_023276978.1:26199-47712 GCF_003668045.3 Cricetulus griseus | reverse complement strand
CAATCTGACTCACTCTCACTCACCACTGTGCCTTTAGCACCAGGCAGTAGTCATTTAACTGTGTGGAGCAGATAGTTAACTGCGAATTGAATGAATGATTATCACTGTCATGAACAATCGAAAAAATTCATACTTCATTAATGTCATTTTCCCACCTTTTTGGAAATGTGAGTAACATCCTGTGCTGTCTGTAGGGTACAGCCTTGTACAGGGGGTGCTTCCAAATAGCTGAATAGAGACTTCACATTCCCTCTGTGTGGGTGTCTCTTACTCTCTTTGGTTCCATGTTTGAAGCATGGTCCTTAGAATTGCTGAGATCATGTTCGGCTCACTGAGCTACACCCAGTCCTAAACAGAATTAACAATTATTCTGTATCTGATGGTAAAGGCTTCAAACTTTGCCTGTGGAAGTGTGCCCTGTCCTTCAATGCACAGCCATGTTGGGCTTTGTGGATTTCCTGACACACACATCACCACCTGGTGTCTGGAGCATTGAAGTTCATGGGAGCTTTCCCACAAGACAGTAGACCAAGGGACGTGAATAATCTGTATAGAAAATGAGGATCCTATTAATATCATAATTTAAAATAACAACCTTCCCCAGCAATAACAATCACTTAAAAACTATAAAGACTTCATCAGTTTCTGGAATATATAAGCAGGATGACAAATGCTGTCCACACAGCAGCTGGTAGGGAGCAGCACCTACAACCTTAGAGGTGAGGGCCACAGCTATGGGCAGAGGACTGGCAAAGACTGGTGTCACCCCAGAGGCATGGGAAGCGAAGCAGTTAGCCTTCTTCTCTTCTCAGCCAATACCCAGGCTTTTGCTTTATTTCAGCTTCTGGGGGTCTCTTGCATCTCTTGCCTTGTTGCCCCAACCTCCAGTTTCCTAGCTCCTATCTATCTTGCTTCTTTATCTAGTCTCTGCTTTTGTTATCGCATGTCCTATTCTGATACCAATTGTTTTCTTCTGTTCCCTTTGAAGCCCCCGAGGCTTCATGGGACACATCTGGATGCACTCTCCATCTCAAGATCTGCAGTTTAGTCACTCATGCAGGTCTCTTTTTGCCAGTAAGTACCCGAAGATTAGAATACTGTTGAGCTGGAGATTACCAGAACCACCACATCGTAATTTCATCATGTGAAACATAACAAAAAGAGTCAGCAAGCTTTCCATGTGTAAAACTATGCCAGCTGGGGCTGGAAAGATAACTCAGTGCTTAAGACCATGTGTACTGCTCTTTCAAGAACTAGAATTCAGGTCGCAGAACTCATATCAGGTGGCTCACAACTGTCATTCTACAGATGCAGGTGTATCTGATGCCTCTGGCCTCTGCTGGTGCCTATACTTACATCCCCAAACCCCCTGCCCCCCCATAGATAAATGAATCTTTAAAAGTAGGTCATATGCTGAGTTTGGTGTCACACATCTCTAATCCCAGGACTTTGGAGGCAGAGGCAGGCAAATCTAGGCCAGCCTGATCTACATAAAGAGTTCCAGGTCAGCCATGGTGCTGGGAAGCAGCTGGCTGCAAACGGCCCTTCTCACTCTCTTCCCTGCTGCCTAGCATCTCTGATTGCACTTTCATTCTGTGATAAAACTTCCTCCCAATTCCTTACTTTGTCTCTGAATTCTTTATTTGGCAAGAACCTAAAATTCCAGGCAGAGATCTTAAGCTCAACCGCTCTCTGTTTTCTCCCTCTCCAGCTTTCAAAACAGGCCACAGCTTCACTGTAGAAAGTTGCATAATCTGGGAAGAACTTCCTGTTAGCCTACAGTATTATTCAAAAGCTGAGAAAATAGGGCTGGGGGCTGGGGGCTGGTTCAATTAGGAACGTGCTTGTTGCACAGCTTGAGTACAGGAGTTCAAATCCCAGGCACCCATATAAGAAGTTAGGTACTACAGTGCTTGACTGCAATCCCAGCTCTGAGGAGATGAGATAGGATGCTCTCTGGGAATCAGTGACCAAGTGGTCGGGTCAAATCAATAATCAATGAGTTCCAGGTTGAGTGAGAAACCCTGCCTTTGGTCAAAAAGTCACGAAGTAATCGAGATAAACATGCAGGGTCAACCTCTACCTACACATACACATGCACAAATATATACATGCACACATATATAAATGCAATGAACACAGAAACCTGGATATGTTAGTCATTTTCATCAGCAAGTATAACAAATCATGGCATTAAAGAGACCACATTCACCAGCAACAGAAGCACACAGCTTCCTCTCTTTCTGCACCAGACTAAAGTACAGGGTGCTTCTATTGCCAAACACAAACAGGAGGGACCAAAATCAAGAATTTTCCAAGAACTTTGGATTGTCCCTTCCTACAGAACAAGCCAGTAATAAAAATGCCTAGACCCTCTCAGAGTTAAATATCATGGCTAGCACATGAGTAAAGCAAGTCATGTTTATTTTAGAAACTAAGAGCCTATGAAACTATTTTAAAAGCTCAAACACATCCCTATAATTTTATTATGCATTTTGCATTTTTGACAAAGTAAGTGGAATTAGAAAGAGTACCCACAGCATTGTGGGGGGAGGAAAATCAAAGTATTATAGTGTAGTTACATTGTCTGGTGTGAAATGGACATCACATGCAATAAGCATATTTTTCACCCCTGTTTTAAATATTATATTTAATTTAGGATACATAGGATACTGCCAACCATTTACAAAGTGGTTAGGCTTTGATTGTAAACAGTTCCCCACAGATTCACATATCTAATGACTTGTCCTCAGCTAGTGGCATTGTTTTCAGAAGCTATGGAATCGTTAGGAGGTGGGGACCTAACTGGAGGAAGTCAGTCTCTGAGGATGGGGTCTTAATATTTACAGCCCCGCTCTTTGTCAAGATTATATAAATGCAGCCACGTTCTCATCACTGCCTCCCAAGCTGCTTCTGCCACCACCACACTTTCCCTCAAAGCATGAGCAAACACAGCGCAGTCCTTCCCACTGAAAGTGCTTCCTGTCAGGTTCTTGTTAGCGATGATAGGAAAGTAGCGAATGTAGACTATTGGCACAGAGAAGCCCTGTGGTTTCGATGAAGCAGCTCGACTGACCGTGTTGTCCTCAGAGTTTTGGAACGCGCTTATGGGAGGAATGCGGAGCAGTTAGAGGAGTTGTCTAAAGAAATTCTAGAATGCTGTGATTGGCACTGAACAGCCTAAGGGTGGGTCTGTAAAAAAGCAGACTGCCTATGGAAATTCGGATAGTAAGCAGGCCACTCACAAGGCTCCGGAGTGAACTTGAGACAGTCACTATTACCTTCCAGCCACATCTTACTGGTGTGCTGGGAATTCTAGTGAGGCTGAATCAACAGGGACAGACTAATTTGTTTAGCAAAGTAAATTTCCAGACAGCATAGCATGCCATTGGGGCATACTGTGAAAGGTGATAGTTGGAGACACGAATCCCACATCCCCTTGCAGCTTAGCCACGAGGTGGGCAGTTAGTTCGTTTCTGCCCCATGCTTCTATAATAACATGCTGCCCTCTGTCCCTCACAGAGTCTGTCTTGTCAAGTCACAAATCACAACCTCCACACTGCGAGCTAAGAAAAGACTGTTTCTCTTTACATACTGGCCATCTTAATCATTTATTCCAGCAAAGGATAACCAGAGCTACAAAAGATTAGAAAGTATCTCCTGTGTTGTTGAGAGGAAGAGAAACCATGTGAGGAAGCCCCTGGCTTGGTGTCTACAGCAGAGACTGGGGCATTCGTACCCTGCCAGTGTCCTTCCTTTAGTCCTGAAGACAGGATCTTAATCAGAGCTAATCATTTACTGAGAAGCTCTAAGTGCTTTGTTCAGTTAATCTCTCGATTACCCAGTCAGGTTAGCTTTAAGGTCTCCATTTTACAGATGATGGAACATGTGCTAGAATCATAGGGAAACTGCTGAAGAGGCCAGGGCTGGAGCTTCAGTTCTGTCAAACGCTAGAGGTGGTAGGGCCAGGGCTCTACACTTCTTATCATCCTGGCTTAGAGTCTCAAATAACTTTGTCATTTTCTTGAACTTCATTTGTTTTCTCCTTCTCTAGACAAATAGTTGCTTTGATCTTTCTAATTCCTTTAACAAAACATTCTGGAAAGACTTGTTTGTTGACCTGCTATGGCAGATGAGAATGTTTTTTCATTAAGATTTTAATAGAACTCCATATACCTTATCTTAAGTACAAAAGGCCTTTTTATACACCGCACTGCATACACCAGGGTCTTCATCTAGTAGGTTTCAATGGATGGGATATTCTTCGTGTTTTATTTAGTACATTTTCAATGCAGTCACAGTGTAATACCCAACTCGATAACTGCCCAACAAAGGAACTCAAGAACAGAAAAGGCAGTTTCCACCAAGAAAGGAGAAAACTTGAACTGAGCTCTTTATTTTCAATATCCAGTTATACATCATTCTTAATGGTTACTTCATTTGTTCCCATTTGTCATTTTCAAGGGCTGTGTGTGTGTGTGTGTGTGTGTGTGTGTGTGTGTGTGTGTGTGTGTGTGTGTGTGTGTGTGTGCATGCACATGCATGCGGAGGCCCAAGGTTGATGTCAGGAATCAGTTTTGATGGTTCTTTTACCTTATTCTTTGAGGCAGGGTCTCTCAGTCAAATCTAGAGCTCATGGGTATGGCTAGTGCCCACAGTCAAAATGCTCAGGGGAATCCTGTCTACCTTCTCAGGCTGGAATTGCAGGCAGGCTGCCATAGCCACCCACACTTACGTGGGCTGTAGGGTGTAAACTCTGATAATCACACTCATCCTTTACCTGCTGGGCCTCTTCCCAGTCCAGTTTTAGTAATTAAAAACAACAACAACAACAAAACTATCGTACTGATGCTGGACACAGTCACACTGAACAATCTCGGCCAATGGAAAACACAGATTACAGAGGCTTCAAGAAAGGTGGCTCCTGAATTTTTGACACGTTTCTAGGGTATTTATACCTTTACCTGAATGATCCCAGCTCAAATATGTGATGCTGCCATCTCCACTCACTCAATGAGCATGGCGAGGTCCACAGAAGCCAAGCAGTCTAGCAAGTAGCAAGGTTGGATAGGAAACTGTAACAGTGAAGGTCTCCAGGCCGAAGCTTCCTCTGCTTGCCATTGATGTTTCTTGAAGACAACAATAACAAGCATAAATTTGGGTCACTGTTTCTTGGGATACATTTTGTAGTTTCAGTTGGTGGGGAACAAGATATTCTTTTTTTAAAGTGGGATTTCAATTGGTGCGTGGCAGTAGACCCTTAAATTTTGGGGTTGTGCACCAAGTCCAGGAGAGAATGTGAGGTGAAACAGTGGTATTTGTGTGGCTAGAAAACATAATGACCTCAAATTGTTTCTTTTTCAAAAAAAATTTTTTTTTAATATTCCCTTGGTGGGAAAGGGGGATCATCTCATCCCAGTAAAACTGCACAAAAGTAACTTTCTCCTGTGCATTCAGTTTTTGGTCTGCCCTGGCTACATTCCCCTATGGGTACCTTTCAGATTGGGAAACTATGTTTCCACTTGAGTAAGGGCATCCATCAGTAACTACACTGCAGAAGCCCCTTGAATAAAAAGCTCACACACTTGTGGGGTGCTGAGGGGCTCAGTGGGTAATGGGTTTGCTGTCAAGCCAGAGGACCTGTTTGATGTTTGAAACTCACATCAGGGGGAGGGACCAGCTCCATTATCCACACTGTAACCTATACAGTTGCACCATGGTACATGCCCTCCTTCATTGATTTTCCCTTAATTTTGTCCCGAGCCTCATGTTTCCTTTCTCCTTACTTTAGATCACTCTTCTCTTTTTGCAAGCCAGGTTCTGTGTGCCCACTTTACCAACTGAGCTTTTTGTATTTGGTGAGATCCCTGAAAAAAACAAAAGACCAAATTTTACTGATCGCAAATTTTAACAAGCAAAGAACGAAAATGACATATTTTTAATGAAAGGAAGCAATAACGATAGGCTTATTTAAAATTTCCAGTAGAGAAAACCCGCTAGTGTTGGTATAAAGGTACTCAATGTATAAGAGCAGAGGAGAATAGAAAAAGTTAACGAAAGAAAACTAAACCAAACAGTATAAAAAATAAAACAAAACAAAACAAAATAAAAATGTTTGAAATGGATTCCAATAGGCGTCTTCTTTAAACCTGTGAATAAAGAACACAGTTACTAGGTTTGGCAAACAATTCATTTGGAAATTAAAGCCTATTTCTGTATTGTAAACTCTGTAAAAACCTGCTCATTGAATTCAAGACTTTCATATACAGGGCACTGAAACACAAAGCCAGTTGATTTGCAAATAAAAGGAATTATTTATTTGTTTTCACAGTTACAGGAATTAACCAGCTGCTTTACTGTGGAGTAGAGCAGATGAGATAAAAGAAAAGAAAGGAAAAAAGTAATATAAAACTCTAAAAAACTGAAACACAGCAAATTCAGACACCAGCTTGCTCATTTACGACAACAAACTGAACCTAAAGGCATAGTCTACATTTGCGGTTGTCATTTCCTTTCCCCCACCCCACCGACAAATACCTTCTAGATCCCCTAGCCATTTAGACCCTTCCTAATCTCCAATTATTCTGTATACACATATTTAGCAAGTTTCAAAAGCCTGACGTCATTCAGACAGCACTACAGTCGGCATACAGTTTTAGAAAGAATACTGTGTATGTCATAAAGATTCGCCTTTAAAAACAAACAAACTAAACAAATAGTTTTAAAACATTATAAAAACCCATCAAAAGATGATTCAGGGTGGGTTCTGAACCTGATGAAGTGCACACTTCAAAAATATTAAGGGAACACTCTGCCAAACACTCCCAACAAAAGGACTGCACAGGATTGTTCTTCTAATAGATAATTTGATCCTGGCCTGGGCATCTCCTTTAAAACTATACACAAAAGTCCTGCTAAAAGTCAACATTTTAGTTGATCATACAACAGAATGTCACAATGTAAACTAAACATATTCTTGATATCAACATCATGTTACCAATGTTTGTTTATTTCTCAATCCAACAGTTGGTCACAGAGGTCAAGTATTATCAAGGCTCCCTTGTCAGGTCTTCACCCATATGACATATCCTTCCTTAAACTACAAACAAGGTTCAACAGTTTGCAAGAGACAGAAGCCAGAGGCCCTTTAAGACACTGAGGAAATAGGATTGTGGGGCGAACCCATCTGGGTAAGAACTTTATCAAGCCACTGGAGAGGGCCATGCAGATGTATCTCGATCCAGCGGGGGTTGCTAGTAACATCCTGCCTGTGGTACTTGGCTCCCCAACCCTAGGAAAAAGAAAGGACACTGGTGTCATTTAACTCTCTATCTCATTGAGTCACTCTACCAAATAAAAAGATCATATGATCAGTTCACATAATTATGTTTGGACACATGGCTATGTCCCACAAGAAAACAAACATACCACAAAAGCATGGGTAATATTTGGGGATGGACATTGGCCACCAAAAGTCTATCCAAGGACCACAAGATCACCTATTTTGTATGGTGGTGTGGCATACGCCTTTAATTCCAGCATTCGGGAAGCAGGAGGCAGGCAGAACTCAGGGGGGGGGGGGGGGGGGGGGGGTCCGTGAGTTCCCTGACCAGTCAGCGGGTACAGAATGAACCCTTCGTTCAAATCAAATAAATAAAATTAATTAAGTCGGTCGTAATGTACAAATCTTTAAAATACTCTCAATAGTGTTTTGAATATAGATCATCTAGCCAGGAGGTGGTGGTGCACGGCTTAGATCCCAGCACTCAGGAAGCAGAGGCAGGGGGATCTCTGTGAGTTCGAGACCACTGTGGTCTTCAAGAGCTAGTTCCAGGACAGCCTCCAAAGCCACAGAGAAACCCTGTCTCAAAAAAAAGATATTTTAAATATTTATTTCCCACTACATTAATGTTATGTTAACACTTTACTTACTTACTTACTTATACTTTTAAGACACAGACTTGATGGGTAGCTCTGGCTGGCCTAAACTCCTATGTAGACCAAACTGGCCTCAAACTCAGAGCTTACCTGTCTGATTTCTGAGCACTGGAATAAAAGGCATGTATTATCAAACTGGGTTTATTTTTTAATATTTTATTTAAAAATTGTGCAAATATGTACATGTTTGAGTATGGATTTACCTATGAATATGTGGTATCTGTGGATTTCAGAAGATGTTGGATCCTAGATGTAGAGTTACAGGCTATCATGATCCACTTCAGCTGGATGTTGGGACTGAACCCAGGACCACTGTAAGAGTACTACACCTTTAACCGAACAATCCCTTGCCCCTTTATCTGTGTGTCCATGCCTGGAGAGTACAGGGGTCTACACTGGCTGTCTTCTTGAATTACACTGCACTGTATTTTCTGAGATGAGTTCTCTTGGTGCACCTGGGCTTTTGCCAATCAGGCTAGACTGGCCCGGCAGCAAGCCTAAGGGATCCTATCTGTCTCCCATTCTGGGACTACATACAGCACTGGACCCAGCTTTTTGTTGTTGTTGCATGAATGTGTGTTAATGTACACCACAGTGTGCATGTGGAGCTCAGAGAACAAATCTGTGAAGTTGGTTATTCTCTCACCTTTTACACATTTTGTGTAGCAATATCTTCAAAGATAAAACCTTCTGTCTTATAGGGAAGCTCCAGAATTGCTGAATGTTTTAAGGGGAGGTGAAACACTACACCCTCTAGGCAAAGTCCTTAAAACTCAGGAAGCAGACATCGTAAAACCTTTGCTGAAACCGACAAGATTCACTAGGCCCTCCCTCCCCAGGCTGATATGAGCAGAATGGGCTGCTGAGACACACAGACTGACTAGGCTGCCTGCTTCTGGAATAAGACATGCTTCAGCCTGGACTCTATTAAAACCTTAGCTTGACCTGGAATAAACGGCATGATGACTGGGAGGCAGGGGGAGATAAAGGTGCCTGTCACCAAGCCTGGAGACCTGAGTTCCATCTCTGGGACCTGAGAGGTGGGAGGAGAGGACTGTATTCTATGTTCCCATGACAACCTCTTGGACAATGGTGCTCTTGTTGGGCACTGATAGGAATATATACTAGGAAGGCACAGGTATACATATTGTAAATATCAGGGGTGAGGCGTGGGTCAGGCCTGAATGAGATGGGCCGGTACTGCTCACCTTCATGAAACTCATTCGAATAGTGCACATTTTGGTGAGTTCATACACGGTCTCAAAACCATGGTTCACAGACTGTGCCAGTATCTGAGTAAACTCTTGGTTTTTGAAATTTTTCATGCTACACCCACTGGGGATCTTGCAGACAGTGGTGGGATGAAACCCATGATGGTAGTTGCAGTTCCGACTCTGCACAAATATGCTGCTGTCACTCAGGCATTCGACATACACTTCTCCTCCAACATAGTACAGGTGGACAACTGTGACAGGACAGACCATATCATTCATAGGCTGAAAGGCACCCAGGCAGAGTCAAATTTGGCCACTCACATAGCCATTCTGACAGACATCTAGCTAACTATGTTATGCTTGTGATAACCAGTGTGTTCAGGAACAAACAAGTCTCTCAAAAATAATAATGGTTGACATTTTCATTTTGGTATTTAATGTCCTGCTTGACCAGAGTTGAAAGTATATGTACACACTAAAAGTAGAGCACAATAAAACCTGTAGTTTCCTGGGGCATCCCGTGTGCTGAAAGTCTTCTGCATTTATGCCAAGGCTAAATTGTTCAGAAAACTTCAGAGAGAGAGAGAGAGAGAGAGAAAGAGAGAGAGAGAGAGAGACAGAGAGAGAGAGAGAGAGAGAGAGAGAGAGAGAAGGATGATCAATAAACACAGTGGAATGAAACTCGGGTTGAAGAATTATTGCTGGAAGTTGTAAGACATGAGGTCTAGTTAAAAACACACACATTTTAATTAGAAAAAAACTACTGAGTGAAAAAGGAGCTCACTGAAATATGCACTAAAAACAATAATTGAAAACTTCTTACAACCTAGAATGGTGGGAGACCAGGCAATATCCTGCCTTCTCAGGGAGAAGGAGGCAGAGACTTGGATTCCCTCCTACTAAAGCTGGAAGAAGGAGAGAACCAATTCAGCAAATTTGTCCTCTGAACGCTATTGCCCCACTATCAAAACAAAATAAACAAAGGCAAATCTTCAAAACGTAAGATGCACACTCTGGCTAAGCCTCACGAGGTACTAAGAAGAGGCTACGAAGCAGGCAGCTAGTGTGGCTTTGAGCCCTGAAGGTGACCCTGGAAAGGCTTAGTAGAAAACGCTAGTGTGACTGTCTGAGGAAACACCAAGTGGCATTTCTACAGACACACAGGGCTAAGATTCCAGTATCAGCTCTACCCACTGTGGCAGAAATCCATTTTGTTTAGTGATATACAGAGATATATTTAAGAACTGTTTTGTCTACACAGTCATTTATTTGTAGTTTTGCAATGTCATTTTAGTCGTAATGGCACATTTTTTCTTTATTCATTCATTAAAAAACTTAACTATTCTTATTTACACTTTCAAGTAATATTGCCATCATACTGTACAGCTTCCACAGAGGATCACACCGTAATATAACTTTTTTTAAGTCACAAAAATTTAGAAGGAATTACTATCCACTTAAAGTGGTTTCAGAATATTAACCCACCCCTTGAATGAACAAAGGCTTCCTGTATATGAGATTTTTCTCATATACAAGGAAGTGTGGGGAAGTAACTCTCCAGGTGGATTTGAGAGTTTAAATCTTGTGCCATTTCTAGTTCACTCTCTCTGTTTTGTGCTTGTGGTTCAAGATTGGAGCCCTAGAGACCTCTGTCCTCTTCAGTCCCTGCCACCAAGCCTCCTGTTGCCATGCTTCCCTGCCACGACAGAACCATGTACTTAAATAATCTTCTTTAAGTTGCCATGTTCTTGGTGGTTTATCATAGTGACAGGTCAGGGAAACTGGTCGTACAAACTTCTGGGTAATTTGAACGACATGGACAGGTGTGAAGGGAAACAACTCATGTCTATGTCTAGTGGGAGGTACAAATTAATAAGAACTTTCTCAAAAGTATATGGAACCAAGAGCTCCCGGCTTGCTAGCTTCACTCGGAGAATCCATCCCAAGAATATTACCAGTTGGTCATGACGTCTAACAATAATGTCTACAGGATGTCTTAGCTTCCTGCTTGCGGTTCCAGAGATAAGTCCTCAGCTTCTACTTATGGATAGGTAACCTTGGCTTCTTCATCATTCCTAATTCCACACTGAGTCTACCAGTCATATCTGGAGGGACTTTAAATGCATCCCTAGAATCCTTACTTCCCTCCTAACTTCCTAAATAGGAAATTCTACCATACAGCTTTTTGCTACTTTGGGGGAATAGTCACCTTAAATTTAATGAAATACACACTCCTTCATTCTAAATGTATTGACCGAAAATATCAGAGGTCTCCAGACACAAGAAAATGCCCATCTGTGATATGAATCTAATTTCTACCATTTCACTGTAGGCTGTCATTTCCATCTTCTCTTCTTTTGGTCACATTAAGGAAATGTTCACTGAGTTCCACACTTGTTAGGTTTCCTCTTTGAATCTAAGAATGAATGTTAAAAATCTTCTCAAATGTTTTCTCAAGCACCTATTAAAATAATTGTTTTACCTGATGCATTGCTATAGATGCTGATTCTCTTTTTACTTTATTTATTTACTTAGAGACAGGGTCTCACAATGTAGTCCTGGCTGGCCGGAAACTCAAGAGATCTTCCTGCCTCTGCCTTCCCAGCATATGACAACCAACCAATTTACTGACCATGCAGATTTATCCACTGTATAATTAATTTTATTCTGCAGCTAGTTTTTATTTGCAACAAAAATAGTTAGGGGAGGAACACTTTAAAACATGCAAACACCTCAATTCTCATAAAGTTTCTCTTTAAATTTTGTTCTTAATACATTTAATTGTTCTATGTGTGTGTGTTATGTGTGTGCGAGGCATGTGCTATCACATGTGTGGAGGTCAGAGTTGGCTTTTTCCTACCATGTGGTCCTGGGGATTGAACTAAATTTGTGAGGCTTGGCACAATTCGCTTTACCCACTGAGCCATCTTACCAGTCCTATTCTTAGTACAGTAGTTACAAAGTTGTGATGTTTGCGTTCTAGCACTCACTGTCTATTTAGCTACCAAGCTTGCCAATTAATTCACTTCTCTATTAGTATGACAGTATCAGTTAGGTTTTACTTATTGGACAGGATCTCACTGTGTATGTAGTCCAACCTGGCTTTGGATTCTTGATTTTCTGCTCCAGGAGTTATGTGCACCACTACACCCAGCAGTCTCTTAAGATCCACTACTGCAGTTAATCGCAGTAGCTTTTCTTTATGTCTGGATCTGGAATCCAGTGTCAACTATGCACATATCAAAAGTGATTTTTTAATAGCACCAACACTATCATGCAGAGGCTTTGCATTCTCCAGAGTCACTCAACAGTACAACTATTTACATGATGTGGACTCTGCAGTAGGTGTCACTGTAAGGGTGCCTGAAAGGTGACATGCCTAAGTTACATGACACACTACACCGTTTATATAAGGGCTGAGCATGCATGTTGCATGATACACTACATTGTTTTATATAAGCGAACTGAGTATCCTTGGAGTTTAGACCTTAGGAACCTAGAACCAACCCACCATGGACTGCTGTATCCTGAGAGGCACCAACATTTTCAGAAACTTTTCTTCACTTTGTATAACGTGAGATGCACCAGTCGCAGCTCATCACAGATGTGGAGGCAGCCAGTTTGCCTCAGTGGGGATAGATATCTGCAGCAATGATCTGGACACTAGATTGCTTATTTCTACTTTGTATCTTTGCCTTCTCAGCAGACAAGGTAGAAACTACATTCATATTCAGAGGGTATATAGATAGGCTCCCATACAGACACAAGTGCACAAGAGCATATAAACACACGTCATGTCATTAAATTGTGATTTTACACTGCCACTTCCAAGGAATGCCACACCCCTACTTGATTGCCTGTTCCTTACTCCACAGGGAAAGCTAAGCTCTGAGCACTACCCACACATCTGGTCATTGACTTAATCACATAATAAATACATATAAATGCTATAGAACTGCTTTAATCTACCACTAGTGAATAGTTAAGTCCCCTAAGAAAGATATGTGGGATGTTGAGATGGTTGGTGGGTAGAGTGCTTGCCACCAAGCCTGATGACTTGCATGCTCAGCATCCAGAGGGGTGGTTCCCACAGTAACCTTCAGGCCACGCCCCTTCTCAGGGTCAAGGCGGGGCTTCAGGCGTAGCCCCTGGTGATTGGACATCGAAGCTCAGACCCTGTGCCTCCTGCTTCGCTCTGCCCTCCATGCTGAGCTCTGGAGGTGAACACTCTCCAGGGAACCTGTCAGCCCCGCCCCTAAGCCCCACGCGTAAGCCCCGCCCCTGCTCTCTTCTTCTCCGGCTCGGCCGCATGCTCCGGGCCCCGCCTCCGGCCTCTCGGCCCCGCCCCTGCTCTCTGCTGGGCCTCGCTTCAGGCCTCTCGGCCCTGGCCCTGGTGTCTGCTCGGCCCCGCCTCCGGCCTCTCGGTCCCGCCTCTGCTCAGCCCTGCCTCCGGCCTCTCGGCCCCGCCCCTTCTCTCTGCTCGGCCCCGCCTCCGCTCCCGGGAGCTCGCTCAGCTGCTGGGCATCCGCGCTTCTGGGCCATGGAGACCCCTGGGTGTCTGGACAAGAAAGTCAAGCTGAGCGACACCTCGCATAACGGGGCGAGTGGAGGCCGCAGGCGGGAGCGTGAGGAGAGGGGGCAGCTGTGGGAAGCGCGGGCTGCCCGTGCATCCTGCGGGAGCCGGGGGCGGGGACCCAGGCGGCGGCGGCCCCCCGAGGCGAGCCTCGGGCGGGCGGGTGGGCGGGAGCTGTCTCCTAGGCTGCAGAGGCCGAGGGCTGAGGTGCAGACGGAGGAGGTGCCTCGGCAGGGGCCTGGTTTTCTTGGCTCTGCCCGGGGACTTGGCCGAATTTGGGGCGGTGTCCACGTCTTTCCATTTCTTATTGCAGTGTGCTGAGAGCAGACCCAGCAGTGTGGCCATTCATGACTCGGGACTGCTCAGGGCTGAGGGTCTTTGTGTCTCAGAGTTTCAAACCGGAATGCCTGACACAGACAGACTTTTGAAGACTCCATTCCCGGTGACAGTTAGGTGGGGAGAGATGAATGGTTTCTAACACTGAGCAGCGAGGGCCAGTTGGCCTTGTTGGCCAAGTACTTACCCTCAGAAGGTTCTTTCCTTCCATCGTCACTCATTGGTTGCAGAAGCTGAGATGGTAAGCATGAAGGTGGATACTTTGGAGGCTGCAAGGGCCTTGGTTTTAGGTTCAGATGGAATTTTTTATTCCACAGCTAACAGGATCCTGAGGTTTAAATTCAGTCTTGCCCTTGGCAAGTCAGGGGGAAGAAAAAAGCTGTTTCAGGCAGATGTTCTTTTGAAGTCATTAATTTACCATGTGTGCCGTCAGGATCAAGAATTCTTACTGTCTCCTTTCATTCTTCTCCTTAACTTCTTAGAAGGTGAGGGGGGTGGCAGTGATAAAGGGAGAGCAGGATATTGGAAGGAGACCTGGTTTTCTGGCCTGGGCTCTAGTCCCAGCCTTGCCATTTGTAAGCTGGACGATCTTGAGGGAAGTCACTCTACTTTGAATCTCAGATGACTAAGGGTGTAACAGTGTGCCCTTTGTAGGATTGTTTTTATGAGTAGAGAACATAAAGAACTTTAAAGGGCGGTGAAACATTTCAACATTTCTATTTTATGGGTAGAGAAGAAAGTTGATTAAATTGGAGTATTTAAAAATAATTTCAGTGGGGCTTCTGGCAGTGGGTCAGTATTTATCCCTAGTATACGGATGGACTTTGGGAGCCTATTCCACATAGAGGGATGCTCCTCAACCTAGGCCCTGGTCAAGATGATATGAAAGACTTCGAAGATTCCCCATGGAAGGCTTCACCCTCCTTGGGGAGCATAAAGGGGGTGGGGTAGGGGCTGGTGTGGGACAGGTTGGGAGGGGAAGAAGAAGGGACTGGGATTGACATGTAAAACAAGCTTGTTTCTAAATAAAAAAGGAAAAATGATTTCATTAAAAATAGAATTGATACAAAGACATATGACAGTTTTGGTGACTTTGCAACTGATATTTCAGTGGGTTATTAGGTATCTCTCTCTCTCTCTCTCTCTCTCTCTCTCTCTGTGTGTGTGTGTATGTGTGTGTGTGTGTGTGTGTGTGCCTTTCACTCTGTGTATGTCTTACTGTGTACATCTATTTCTCTCTCTCTTTCTATGCTTCTCTTTGATGAAAAGATCATAGGTCAGTTTCTGCTTGGACTTGGCTGAGATTCTGATTTAATCAGGTAAAAACATGGGTTAGAAGACTTCTGCACTATGCCTTACACTACATGAGATTCACAATTCTATCCTTGTAATCCTCAGAAAATTACTGCTTGCATCTTGGAAAGGAGTAAATCCATCCTCAAAATGCTTTTTTTTTTTTCATTTTTGTCATCATCCTTTGCTCATTGGTATATTGGATATTACAAATAGGAACGTTTTCTCTGTCTACACAGAAAAGTATATTAATTTTGTGTGGTGGTTAATATTGATTTTCAAGATGATAAGATCTAGTTCACTCAAGGGACACTTCTCCAGGCACAATTGTAAGGGCTTATCTACATCTTATTTTTCTGCTCCATTATGTAAATCTACCATATTTTGTATATCCATTATTCAGTTTAAGGCCATCTCAGAGCCTTAGAGATGTCCCTCAGTGCGGCGTCCACCCTTGACCAGCAAGAAAGACGCCACACCGAGGAATCTTCTTCAAACACAGTTTAATCGGGAACCTCTTTTCTTTGTACAATGTATAATGGAGGCGGCGGCCCCAGGCCGAGGGAGACGGGGCCTGATATAGTCTACATCTACCAATCACCTAACCCTACGTGGCGCGCCAGGATAGGTTGTCTCCAAGCAGAATTAAGAGGATACATGACCTCTACCATATTTGGAGTTGTTTACCACAGAGAGCGCTCGCCGTCGGGCTGGCGGAAGGCGGAAACCAGCGCCATCTTTTGGGTGCGGTTTTCTGCAGCTCTCTACAGTTCCCCCTTTTTGTTTTAATATTATAGGAGTAGCAGTATCTATCTGTTGTCAGATTTCAGTCATCTCTGTCTTAGGTTCAACCCCAGTGTCCCTATCTTACCCGTCAAAGAGTCACTGTGTCGCCCTCACAGGCTCATGTCTTAGGTTGAAGGGAACACATGTATGCTTATTCGCTCAGCATGAGGGTAGGTGCCCGTCATTGAGCATGACTGATTCAGATACGCATCACTCACTCAGCAAGGGCGAGACAGACATCTATTTGTCTGTCAGCATGGATAACCATGCTTGAGGGGACTGTCCTGCTTCCACAGCAGCAAAGGCCTGTACCAACATAGCAGCTTGGGATTTTTGCGACTTCCTGATCCTGCATAGGCACCACAAGCAAACAAAAATGGCTAACAGCATCATGGAAAACATAACCCCTATTCCAGCCCATTCCTTAACTAAACTAAAGGCTCGCTTAAGGGTAGTTAAGAGGGTATTAACAGTGGGCAGGCTCAGGCGTGTAGCATTCACGGCAATAATCTGTTGTGTCAGGGTGTCTGTCAGGTTCTCGAACTGTTGACTCCAATTTCCCTGAAGGTAGGCACTCAGCTGCCAACTCAGGTTGCTGTTCTCCATGAAATTGTTGGCCATCCTGGACGTGATACACAAAGAAGAAAAGGAATGAATGCATCCTATGGAAGTTAAGGTTACTAAATCATTCACCTGTTCCTGCAACAGGTCCACTCTTTGGTTCACAGTTAGAATGCCAGCTTTTAAGTGGCCATCAATAGATCTCAAGGTAGTTAATGTTGTAGCTGTTTTTTCCACAATGTCATTGACTGTCTCAGCTGATTGGACCTGAGCAGCCATGGCAACGGCGGCAGTCGTAGCCGCTGCTGCAGAAAGGGTAATGGCAGTAACCAATGCTGCAGTTATGCCAAAATCCCGTTTGGTTCTGATGATTTCCGTAATGGGAAACGTTCCTGTATCCACTTTGACTGGAATAGGAACATACATAGGAATCCTCATCACTACTGCTGTATTAGCAGAACCATTCCAACATTGGCTAGCAATGTAGGAGACATCAGTCGAATTGCATGAGATCACTTCTTTGGTAGCATCAGTAGCATTAGAGAGCAGAAAGAAAAAAGGAGCTTTTAAGCATACTGGGCTAGCTGGAACAGTGAGATTATTCAAAGCTTTATGTATTGATAGATTCTTAAGAGAAGGTCCCTTCTCATCCCTTGTACCAGAAACATTAAGAAGTCTTATGCAGAGATTCTGGAGAACTGCAAAAGGTTCAAGAGAAGTAAATGCTCCACGCTCGTTAGAGAGTACCCATTGAAACCATGGCCAGGTATTTTTACTGCCTGTTCTTTGGGAACCTCCCTGAGTTAGGTTATACTGGTACTTGCCAAGAGGGGGAGTAAATTCAAAACCTGGAGCTATCTGCTTAAGTTTGTGATCCGGACTCTGACAAGGCGTCCAATGAGGTGGATAGCCTCGATTGGGTGCACAATAAGGCAAGACTTGTCGAGCAGTGGAGTTCTCTTGACTAAAGCGTGAATTTGAGGGTCGGAGCCCCTCCATCAGCATCAGAAATGTAGTGTTTACATCTTTGGTTCCATTTGTAACAGTGCCAGAGCCAGAACTAGCGCCTGTACTAAACTGAGACAGGGCTTCAGTGAGCATAGCACTCGAGATCTGGTTATTAGTAAGAGGATCAAGCCAATTGCCAATAGAACCATTCTTCAACCAAATGCATGGGTTAGAATTATTAATAAGGGAGAAGCATAATGCTCCATTGAGAGAAATATTAGTGGCTGAATACTGGGCAGTGTCAGGATCTAAATTGACACAAGGCAAACCCAATTCACAACTAGTAGAAAAGAAAACAGGCAAAACTTTAGATGTGCTATGAACAGGCAAAGGAATTGGCCACGCTTTCGCTATGGCCCCCAGGATTTGTTCTCTGGCCTGGATCAGCCACGGTGTTGTCAAGATCAGCAGCAGGAAATCATATCGGAAGGCTTCATCTTGTTTGTTCGCCTCCGCGTTATATCACACTTCTCGGGTTTGGCATCCTTGAGTGAAAAACACAAACAGTAATTCTCGTATCTTCTTATTGTCATATCCTTTGTGTCCGGTTTCATGCCAATTATTTTGACCCTAAGGATATCTTTCCATTTTATCCTTTCCCTTCTGTATGGCATTTGCCTGTGAGTCTGGTCTTTTATCTGTTTCAGTCTATATATGTCTGATGTATATCCTAATATTTAAATAATGATGTAATAGAGTATGTCTAGAGAGTCATTAGTTGTTCCTTTGGTGTTCTACCATGGCCTATTGCCCCTTTTTGTTTTAATAAACATTTTTTAATGTGCGATGGGCTCTTTCAACTATTCCTTGTCCTTGGGGATTATAAGGCAGGCCATGGTTTAATTGGACTTCCATCTGTTTATAGAAGGAGGTAAAAGATTGAGCTGTATAAGCAGGACCATTGTCAGTCTTTAATTGCTGAGGTTTTCCCCAGGCAGCCCACGCCTCAAGGAAATGTCCAATGACATTGCGAGCCTTTTCCCCACTCATAGGGGTGGCATGGATGATGCCTGAACAGGTATCCACAGACACATGGATATATCTAAGAGTTCCAAATACTGAAAAATGAGTTACGTCCATTTGCCAGATCTTCAAGGGCAATAACCCTCTGGGATTGACCCCCAGGCTAGGGGGGTGCAAGAAGGTTATACACTGTTGACAATTCAATACTATCTGTCTAGCTTCTGCTCGAGATAGCTGAAACCTTTGCTGTAAAGTTTTTGCAGATACATGAAATTGTTTGTGAAAGTGCTGTGCTCGTTCCATAGAGGAAGCGAAAAATACATATTCCCCTCTAGTACAGAGATCTACGATCTCATTGCCTTTTGATAGAGGTCCAGGCAAGTTGGTATGAGCTCTAATATGTTGTATAAAAAATTTCTGATCGCGATGCCAGATCAACTTTTGCAACTCCTGTAAGAGTTTGCAAACTGTACTATTATGTTTAATAGGTCCTGCAACCTCCAGGGCCTTAACAGCATTCACAACATATGCCGAATCAGAAATCAGATTAAAGGAGAACGGGCAATTTCTAAACACTTCAAGAACAATTTTACATTCAATAATTTGGGGGGAGCCAGGCTGATATTGAAATTGCACTGGATCCTGATGCTCTATCATGTAGGCTCCACAGCCCGTCTTGGATCCATCAGTGAAAATATTTGCGGCTCCAGCAATAGGAGCTGCTGCAGTCATTTTAGGAAAAATGACTGGATGTTCTTTAAAAAATGACATTAGAGGGTGTTTTGGATAATGATTATCTATTTCTCCTGAAAATCCACATCGAAGAATTGCCCAATCATCCACAGTTCCACAAAGTATCTTAACTTGTTGAGCAGTATAAGGGATTATGATCTTAATTGGTAGTTTCCCAAAATATTGAATACATTGCTGTATTCCATTTTGAGCCAAGTCAGCAACCGCTGCAGGATAGTATTCAATAGTTTTTCTTGGGGAGGATTTAGAGTAAATCCATAGTAACGGACCATCTTGCCACAGCAAAGCTGTAGGCTGGGAGAATGTTGGAAGCACACACAAAAGAATATCCATATTTTCTATTAGCCGTTTAAGGCTGGCATTTTGTAATTCTGTCTCCACTTTCTTTAAAGCTTCTCTGGCTTCAGCAGTTAACTGCCTAGGTGAATCTAATGCTGAATCACCATTGAGAATATTATACAATGGCTTCAACTCATAATTTGGTAATTTTAAATAACATCTTATCCAATTTATATCTCCCAACAACTTTTGAAAATCATTAAGAGTTTTTAAATTATCTTTTCTAATCTCTATCTTTTGTGGAATAATTGTATGAGGGAGAATCTTAGCCCCTAGATAGTTAACAACAGTGTCCTTTTGTACCTTTTCTGAGGCTATGACTAAATTATGCATCTCAAGCAATTTTACCAATTTTGTATATGCCTTATTAAGCGTTTTATCATCTTTGGCAGCCAATAAAATATCATCCATATAATGAACACATCTAATCTTTGGAAAGTCCACTCTCAAAGGAGCAATTGCTTCTGCTACAAACAACTGACACATAGTAGGACTATTGGCCATCCCCTGTGGCAACACTATCCATTCATACCTTAAATCAGGTTGTTCATGATTACAAGAGGGCAGCGTAAACGCAAAACGCCCTGAATCCTTGGCACACAAAGGTATGGAAAAGAAGCAATCTTTAATATCTATAGAGATGATAGGCCATGATGCAGGTAAAGAAGTTAAAAGTGGAAGACCACGTTGTACAGGGCCCATAATTTGCATCTGTTGATTAATAGCTCTAAGATCGTGAAGCAGTCTCCATTTACCAGATTTTTTCTTAATGACAAAAATAGGAGTATTCCATGGAGATACAGAGGATTTTATATGCCCCAGATCCAGCTGCTCCCGCACTAGAGTCTTAGCAGCTTCCAGTTTTTCAGAGGAAAGTGGCCACTGAGGAACCCATACCGGCTCCTCTGTTTTCCAGGTAATAGGAATACCTCCCTCAGTGGCCCCTAGGAAAAACCCAGACCTAGATTTTTGGTCTCCGTTGAGGAATAATAGGACAGGTTTGACCCTGCAGATGTTTCCCGAGGCCTCGACCTGGGACCTATCCCATTCGTTTCATGATATCTTGAGATGTTTTTGAGTATTCATTTGTGAGTTTAAAACCCATTTCCTTTAACAAATCTCTTCCCCATAGTGAAATTGGTAAGTATAACACATAAGGTTGCATGGTCCCTGAATGTCCTTCCTGATCTTTCCAAGGCAATTGTCTAGCACTCCTATCAGGAGCTTTAATAACCCAAACCTTTTAAAGTTTGAGAAGAGACCTGTATAGCCCAGCCAGAGGGCCAATCTTTAGTGGTTATGATGTTCTTATCAGCTCCAGAATCTAGTAAGCCTTAAATTTTCTTACTATTCACTATTAACTAGAAGGTTGGACGTTGAGTGCAAGGGTTCTAGTGCTAAAAGCTAGGAAAGTTAAATTTGATCCAGTGGAACCAAAGCTTCCCTCTCCTCTCTCTCTTGTTTGAGCTGGAAACTTATCATGCAAATTTGGCAAAAGCAGTAGCTGTGCTATCCTGTCTCCAGGAGAAATGGCTGTAATCCCTCTAGGAGATTCTACCATGATCTTTACTACACCCATGTAATCAGGATCTATAACTCCAGAATGTACTCGTAAACCTTTCAATGCTGCAGATGATCTTCCTATAAGCAAACCTACTGTGCCAGGCTCAAGGGGTCCCTTAAAATCGGTGTCAACAAGCTGGACCCCCATTCTGGGAGTTAATACGAGTCTGGTGGTGGAGCGTAGTC